>NW_025421446.1:0-97292 GCF_011764305.1 Mustela putorius furo | reverse complement strand
TTTCCAAAGTTGTACTATTGTATAATAATACCAGCAATTATTAAGAGTTTCAAAATTCTCTCATGGTTCATAGGGTTCACACCTCCCCCTTCCATTTCCTTCTCCCTCAAAATCCCCTACCTTTCTCCTCCCCATCCTCCCCTTGTCCTCCATTCTATTTGTTATGGCTCCACAAATAAGGGAAACATATGATAATTGACCTCTCTCTGCTTGAACTTATTTTTACTCAGCATAATGTGAACCATGAGAGACTATGGGACTCCTGAAAAACAATCCTGGAGTGGTTTTGAAGGGGCCAGGGTGGGGAGGTTTGGGGGAACCAGGTGGTGGGTATTGGAGAGGGCATGGATTTCATGGAGCACTGGGTGTGGGGCAAAAATAATGAATACTGAATGCTGAAAAAATTAAAAATTTTTTAAAAAAGTGTTTTCAAATTCTCCACCATCCCAGCCACACTTGTTATTCCATCTCTCCGGTCCACTCCCTCTCATTTTTATATTTTTTTTTCCAACCTAGACATTATGAAGTAGTATCTCATTATGGTTTTGATTTGCATTTGCCTAATCACTATTAGGCATCTTTTCATGTAACTATTGACCATTCATGAAATCTTCTTTGAAGAATGTTCAATTAAAATCCTTTGCCCTGTTTTTTAATTGGCTTAGTTATTTTTTATTCCCTGTTGAGTTTTAAAGAGTTTTTTTTAAATGCTCTAGATACAAGTGTTTTATCAGATAATGATTTGCAAAAATTTTCTTTCTATTCTGTGGGTTTGCTTCTTACTTTTCTTGATAGTATCATTTGCAACATAGAAGTTTTTATATTTTGAATGAAATCCAATTTATTTCTGTGTGTCTCTTTTTTCTTTTGGTTTGGTATCTAAGAAAGCCACTACCTACCCCAACACATCACAATACTTATGCCTGCTTTCTTCAGAGGGTTTTACAACTTTATCTCTTACATTTAAGCCTATGAACCATCTTGAAATAATTTTTGTATATGGTCGGAGATAAGGGCCCCACTTCATTCTTTAGCATGTGGATACCCCCATTGTCATAGCCCCATTTGCTGAGACTATCTTCCCCTCCCCTGCAGTAACTTGTCTCAGCACTCCTGTTGAAACATTAAACCATAATATAAGGATTTATAAAAAGATTCCATCTAACAATATTCCCAAACATGCATACAACATTATTCACCAAAATAGACTGCATTCTGGGCCATAAAAAAGCTTCAACAGTTTCAAATAATAAAAATAATGCAAAAGCGTATGATCAGACCACACTGAAATTCAAGTAGAGAAGTTAGAAATCCGTGAAAGAGGGACATCATCAGTACACAGAAAGACAACTGGAAAATTCCCAAAGATGTGGAACTTAACACACCCTCTTTCTCTCTCTCTTTCTCTCTCTCTCTCTCTCTCTCTCTCTCTCTATATATATATATATATATATATATACATTATTTTCAGCATAACAGTATTCATTGTTTTTGCACCACACCCAGTGCTCCATGCAAATCCATTGCCCTCTCTAATACCCCACTACCTGGTTCCCCCAACCTCCCCACCCCCCCCGCCCTTCAAAACCCTCAGATTGTTTTTTCAGAGTCCATAGTCTTCTCATGGTTCACCTCCCCTTCCCAATTTATCCCCACTCCCTTTCGCCTCTATAACTCCCCTTGTCCTCCATGCTATTTGTTATGCTCCACAAATAAGGGAAACCATATGATAATTGACTCTCTTTGCCTGGCTTATTTCACTCAGCATAATTTCTTCTTCCAGTCCTGTCCATGTTGCTACAAAAGTTGGGTATTCATCCTTTCTGATGGAGGCATAATATTCCATAGTGTAAAATAGACCACATCTTCCTTATCCATTAGTCCGTTGAAGGGTATCTTGGTTCTTTCCACAGTTTGGCGACCGTGGCCATTGCTGCTATAAACATTGGGGTACAGATGGCCCTTCTTTTCACTACATCTGCATCTTTGGGGTAAAATACCCAGGAGTGCAATTGCAGGGTCATAGGGAAAGTTCTATTTTTAAATTTCTTGAGGAATCTCCACACTGTTCTCCAAAGTGGCTGCACCAACTTGCATTGCCCACCAATAGTAGAAGAGGGTTCCCCTTTCTCCACATCCCCTCCAACACATGTTGTTTCCTGTCTTGCTAATTTTGGCCATTCTAAGTGGTGTAAGGTTGTATCTCAATGTGGTTTTAATTTGAATCTCCCTGATGGCTAGTGATGATGAACATTTTTTCATGTGTCTGATAGCCATTTGTATGTCTTCATTGGAGAAGTGTCTGTTCATATCTTCTGCCCATTTTTTGATATGATTATTTGTTTTGTGTGTGTTGAGTTTGAGGAGTTCTTTATAGATCCTGGATATCAACCTTTTGTCTGTACTGTCATTTGCAAATATCTTCTCCCATTCTGTGGTTTGCCTCTTTGTTTTCTTGACTGTTTCATTTGCTGTGCAGAAGCTTTTGATCTTGATGAAATCCCAAAAGTTTATTTTCGCTTTTGTTTCCTTTACCTTTGGAGACATATCTTGAAAGAAGTTGCTGTGGCTGATATCGAAGAGGTTACTGCCTATGGAACTTAACATACTTCTATTCTACACATGTAGCAACAAAGCAATCTCAGGAGATTTTAAAAAACTGAAAATAAAGTCAGTATTTATTCCAGTTCATTTTAAACTGAAAATAAAAATACACCTCATCAAAATTTGAGAGATGCAGCAAAATCAGTAATTAGAAGGTTTATAGCACAATGATGTGGATAGAACTGGAGGGTATCACGTTGAGTGAAATAAGTCAATCAGAGAAAGACAATTATCATATGATCTCTCAGATATTAGGAATTTGAGAGCCAGGGCAGGGGGTTGTTGGGGGGTAGAGAAGGAAAAAATGAAACAAGAGGAGATCTGGAGGAGACAAACCATAAGAGACTCTTAATCTCACAAAAAAACTGAGGGTTGCTGGGGGGTGGGGGGTAGGGAGAGGGTGGTTGGGTTATGGACATTGGGAAGGGTATGTGCTATAGTGAGTGATGAGAAGTGTGTAAGCCTGATGATTCACAGACATGTACCCCCGGGGCAAATAATACATTACATGTTAATAAAAATAATTAAATAAAAAAGAAGGTTTATAGCATTAAATACATCTATTAGAAAAGAATATATAAAATTCATTGTATAATATTCTACCTTGGGAGAAAGAACAATATCACTGGAGGGGATTTACGCTAAGTGAGGTAAATCAAGCAGAGAAAAACAGTTATCATATGGTTTCACTCACATGTGGAACATAATACCACAGAGGACCATAGGAGAAGGGAAGGAAATCTGAAGGAGGAGAAACCAGAGAGGGAGACAAACCATGAGACACTAAGGACACTGGGAAACAAACTGGGGGCTCCAGAGGGGAGTGAGGAGGGGGTAACAGGATTTTGGATATTAAGGAGGGCATGTGTTATCATGGGCACTAGATATTTTTTTTTTAAGTTTTTATTTATTTATTTGACAGAGGGACCACAAGTAGGCAGAGAGGAAGGCAGGGAGACGCGGGGGGGGGGGGGGCGGGGGGGGGGAAGCAGGCTCCCTGCTGAACAGAGAGCCCATGCCAGGCTTGATCACAGGACCCTGCAATCATGACCTGAGTAGAAGGCAGAGGCTTTAACCCACTGAGCCACCCAGGCGCCCCATGAGCACTGGGTATTACACACAACTAATGAATCACTGAATGCTACATCATACATGCTGGCTAACTGAACATAACAAAAAAAAGTTAAGAAATTAAAAAGAAATGTGACATATGTAAATAAATAGGCTAAAACAAGCAGAAAAAAAATAATAAAATCCAGAGCAGAAATCAATGAAATTGCAAACAGAAAAAAATAAAATCAATAAAACAAAAGTCCTTCAAAAATATAAAAAGAAAAAAATATATAAAAAGAATTATTAAACTTCTAGCAAGGCTAACCAAGTTTAAAAAAAAAAAACAGAGAGAAGACATAAATGGACATTAAAAGAACAGTGAAGAAACTCTGTAAGTTTATGTCCACAAATTTAATAATTTAAATGAATTGAACAAATTCCATAAAAGACACAAACTATAATTCATACAAGGAGAAATAGATAATCTGAATATATCTATATCTATACCTCTAGTATCCTTAAGTGTGTATCTACTATCTATAACTATATAAAGTAAATTAATAACCTTTTAAAAACACAATCAACAAGTTCAGATGATTTTACTCATGAATTAACAAATAAATGATACCAACTTTCCACATGTATTCCAGAAAACAGAAACAAAGGGAATATTTCCTCATTCTATGGGCTCACCATTATCCTATCCATTAACAGGAATGGCCAAAATCCAAAAACTGACAATAACAGCTGCTGACAAAATTTCAGAGTAACAAGAACTGCCATTCACTAGCCATTCACTGGGAATGCAAAATGATATAATCACCCTGGAAGAAAATCTGGCAGGTTCCTTCAAACTACACTTAATTATACCAAACCAGGAAGCAACTGCACCCCCAGGCATTCACCAAAAACGTATATACCCACAAAGAAAACCTGCACACATATGTTTACAGTAGCTTTATTCATAATTACCAAAACCTGGAAGCAATGAAGAAGTCTTTCAGTAGGTGAATGGACATCAAACTCTAATACACTTATACACTGGAATATCTTTCAGTAACAAAAAGAAATAAGCCCTCAGGACACAAAAAACATGGAGGTCAAGTCATTAATTTCTGTTGACAATAACTCAGGGAGTATTGCCACCTTAATAGTATTAAATCTTCCTTCAATAACATGGGATCACTATTTATTTAGATTTATAGTAACTTCTTGCAACAGTGCTCAAGCAAGACTCAAGTCTTGCTGTTGTTTTTTTTTTTTTGATGTTGTTGTTGTTTTGCTAAATTAAATTGTCAGATTTTTATTCTTTTTGATGCTGTTGTAAATGGAATCAGGATGCTTTTTTTTATTTCTTTTTCTTACTGAGGAGTAGAACTTTCAGTACAATATTAAATATAAGTATAAAGAATATTCATCCTTGTCTTATTCCTCATGATAGGTAAGCCCTGACTATTTCAGCACTAGATGTAAGGTTAGAAGTGGGTATAGACGCCTTTTATCAGGTTGAAGAAGTTCCCTCTTATTCCTAGGTCTGTCTTCCTTCCTTTCTCTTTTTTTAAGATTTTTATCATGAAAGAATGTTGGAATTTGTAAAATGCTTTTTTGATATTTATTGAAATGATCATATATTTTTGTCTTTATTCTGTTCATATGGTAAATAAGACTAAATGATTTTCAAAGTGAAATTAACCTTGCATTCCTGATACACATGGTCATGTATTTTTTATGTATTACTGGATTCATATTACTAGTATTTTTTTAGGTTTTTTTTTTTTGTCTATGTTCATAAAGAACATTGATAGTTTTATTTACTTGTGACATCTTTGACTGGTTTAAGTCTCAGAGTAATACTGGCCTCATAAAATGAGTAGGAAAGATTATTTCCTCTTCTTTATTTTTGAAATTCTCTTCCTCCATTATTACCTTCTTTTGTGCAAAATATATATTTTTATACCATTTTAATTCACCTTTTGTTTCTTTTGATATATTTTTAGAGTTATTTTCTTACTGGTTTCATCTTAATCAAGTGTGGAGAGCACGTATTGTATGGAGTACTGGGTGTGGTGCATAAACAATCTTGGATCACTGAAAAAATAAAATTAAATTAAAAAATAAAATAAAAATCACTAATCTCATAAAAAATAGTATTAAAAAACTTGGCTTCAATGTACCTCTTTTCTCTCCCTTCTTTATGTTTTTATTGTCCTACAAATGACATCTTTATACATTTTAAACTCATTGACACAGTTTTAAAATTATTGTTTTATGCAGTTGTCTTTTGAATTAGGAGAGGAAAAGAATTACAAGTAAATGTACATTTATATTACCTTCATTGTTTATTCTTTATTGGTGTTCTTTAGGGTTTTTTTTTATTATTATGTACAGTTAGCCAGCATATAGTACATTGTAAGTTTTTCTTTTTTAAGATTTTATTTATTTATTGGAGAGATACAGAGAGAAAACTATAGAGCACAAGTTGGGAAGAAGGAGAAGGAGGCTCCTCACAGAGCAGGGAGCCTGATATAGGGCTCAATCCCAGGACCCTGGGATCATGACCTGAGCCCAAGGCAGATGTTTAACCGACTACTCCACCCAGGCACCTAAGTACATCTTAAGTTTTCGATGTATTGTTCAATGATTCATTAGTTGCATATAATACCCAACGCTCATCCCAACATGTGTCCTCCTTAATACCCATCACCCAGCCACCCCAACCCCTCACCCTTCTCCCTTCTGTGACCCTCAGTTTGTTTCCCGGAGTTCATAGTCTCTTGTGGTTCATCTCCCTCTCTGATTTCCTCCCATTCAGCTTTCATTCCCTTCCTCTGTGGTCCTCCATTCTATTCCTTATGTTCCACATATGAGTGACACCATATGATAATTATCTTTCTCTGCTTGATTTATTTCATTAAGCATAATCCCCTCTAGTTCCATCCATGATGGGTATTCATCGTTTGTGATGGCTGA
Organism: Mustela putorius furo; assembly: GCF_011764305.1. Taxonomy (NCBI): domain Eukaryota; kingdom Metazoa; phylum Chordata; class Mammalia; order Carnivora; family Mustelidae; genus Mustela; species Mustela putorius. Next base: position 90,665 of record NW_025421446.1, on the reverse strand, counting down.
GTTATATTCCATTGTATATATGAACCACATCTTCTTTATCTTTACTTTTTTACATAGATTCAAGTCTAGTCCTTACCTTTCTACCTGAAGGACTTCTTTTAACACTGCTCGTAATGCAAGTTTGCTAGCAACAAATTCTCTCCATTTTTTGTTTGAGGGTGTCTTAATTTTTCTTTCTTCTGTAAAAGAAAGGTTTATTAGATATAAGATTACTGGTTGACAATCTTTTTCTTTCAGTCCATTTGAAAATGCCAATTCACTCTGTTTTGGTTTCTATAGTTTTGAATAAGAGGTCAGCTGTTAATCTTATAAGATCACTACTATGGGACGCCTGGGTGGCTCAGTTGGTTAAGCAGCTGCCTTCGGCTCAGGTCATGATCCCAGCATCCTGGGATCGAGTCCCACATCGGGCTCCTTGCTCAGCGGGGAGTCTGCTTCTTCCTCTGCCTCTGCCTGCCATTATGTCTGCCTGTGCTCACTCTCTCTGCCCCCCTCTCTCTCTGATAAATAAATAAAATCTTTAAAAAAAAGATCACTACTATGTGATGAGTTGTTTTTCTCTTGCTGTTTTCACAATTTTTTCAGCCTTCTTTCAAGAGTTTGACCCTGATGTGTTTAGACTTGGATCTCTGAATTTATCCAGTTGAAATTTATTAAGCTTCTTGGATGTGTTGATTCATATTTTTCATCAAATTTGGGGTATATTCAGCCATTATTTGAGTATTTTCCTCCTCCTTTTTACTTTTTTATCTCTTTTTTCATTCTTAGACTCTCATTATATGTTGATATGCCCAATAGTATCTTACAGTTCTCTAAAACTGTTCATTTTTTTTTTGCTTTTATTTCTCATGTTGGATAATCTCAATCTATTTTTTAATTTTGCTGATTCTTTCTTTCTTCTGCCTACTCAAATATTCTATTGAACCCCTCTATTAAATATTTCATTAGTCACCGTACTTTTCAATGAAGAGTTTCCATCTGGTTCTTTTTTATAATTTGTATCTCTTTATTAATATTCTCTACATGGTGAGATATCAGTCTCATAATTTCCTTTAATTCTTTAGATATAATTTTCTTCAAACCTTTGAAGTTGTTTATAAAAGATTAAACTCTTTGCCTAGTAAGTCCCCATCTGGACTCCTCTGAGGATAGTTTCTAATGACTGCTGTTTGGGGGGCTTTTTTTTTATTTAAATTCAATTAGCAAACATATAGTACACCATTAGTTTTTTGTATAATGTCCAATGATTCATTAGTTGCATATAACACCCAGTGCTCATCACATCTATGGGCCATACTTTTCTGTTTCTTTGCATGTCTTTTTTTTTTTCATCTAAAATTGGATATTTTAAATAATATAATGTGGCAACTCAAAATTCAAATTTTCCCAACTTCTGCAAGTATTGCTCTTGTTGTTTCATGTGGTTGTTCTGAAAACTGAGGATGCTATTTGTTTCTTCAATGACTTTTGTGTGTGTGTGCTAACTCTATAAAGTCTATATCATCTGTTATATGTAGCTCCTGAAGTCTCTGTCTGGTTAATGTAGTGGTCAGATCATAATTACATGGAGATTTCTTTAAACACCTTTAACCAAAAAGTTACTCACCCTTCGCAGAGGGGCTCTGTATTAGGACAAAGCTTCAGGGTTCCAGCAGTTTATAACTCTGCATTAACTCTCATTTTCTACTTGAGTAGAGCCTCAGATGCAGCCCCAGGTAAAACATAATGGCCTTCTTAAGTCACACAGCCCTTCACATGTGTGTGGTCTTCTAGATCTCCAAGAATACACTAGGATATTTCAAAGATCACTATAGACATCTCAGTCCCCAGACATACTTTTTATGTTGTTGTTGTTGTTTTCTTTCCAGCTTCCCATTTATCCCACCTAATAACACTGTCCCAAACAGCTGCAATGTTAAACAACTGCCTTCACTATTTTCAAAAATATCCTGGGATAGCGCTTTTCCCACTGATCAAACTCTGATTGAGGCGAAATAACAAGTCCTACAAATGCAGCTTTTCTAGGCAGCTAGATGATGAGCGGAATAGTGAGAGTTCTCTGGTGATGAGGTTTTTTGAGGAGTTACAAACCCAGTCTTCCCTCTCCAGTGACTGCTAGTCTGCTGGTTTTCACAGATACCATGGTTCAACGCTGCTGGTTTTTAAGGTTAATGGAAGGGGGGATGAGAATAAGGCCATATATATATGGGAATACATATAGTATGCACATATTTGTGTGTCTGTGTGTAATTATAGATACATTTTTTTAAAAAGACCAAAGTCCTTCACCTCCCTCCAATTAAATTCTACAGTTTAATACTTCACTTCAAGTATCTGGTGTGGCACCATCCACCCAACAAAAGTGAGATAAATCTTGGCTTCCAAATCATAATTTTGGCAGAACTTAGTGTCCTTAGGCAGACTTCAGTGTCAAGAAAATTCTTTGTGCATTCAAACATCAAAGACTTTCAATGAATAAATCACTCAAAAAACTGGCTCTTATTCATAAAAGGATATCAATTCTCATGACTCAAAAAGTGGTGTAACCACTTAAAAGAAAAAAAAATTTCCACCTTACAGAAATGATGCTGAGAGAATAAGCAGACCTCAAGTCATAAGCCCTCATTAAACTTTTGCTCATTGATGCTTTGTAGCCAACAAAAAATTATTAACAAGAGTACAGTCTCATTACAGATGGCTCCAAACCAATAACAGAAGGAAAACATTATGAAATATGTCATCTAGGTATACCCATACCCATGTACACATGCACACATAGACATAAAATTAATAAAAATGAAAGGGTCTGAAAGTTTGCTTCATCTCTCTCAGCAATAACTCACTTGAAAGAAGAAAGAAAATTTCAACAACATGCCAACCTTTTTTTTTTTTTTTTCCTTAATCATGCCAACCTTTAGGGCCATCTGTTTAAACACACTCTGAAATAACCTAAAGGGCTACATGCGGGGGTGTCTTCTAGAATTTTTTGGCATTCCATCCCATACTCCATGTTCTCTCCTCCTGGGACTTGTTCACCATGAAATGGAATTTACTTATCAGCGTCATATTAGAAGCACAGGGTGAATGTGGGAGAAAACTTGTCATTATAAGAAGGAATGACTCCTTTCTACTCACGGAGTGAATCAATAGGAATGAGAATGAGAAATCTGATGACATGACTCTGATACTGACATATACGAGAATCTAAAACTGGTAGCAGGTTCAAAAATATGAATAAAATTGAAAGTGAAACAACAATAAATAAATAAAAAGCTCATGTCCCAGCTCAACTGGTGTCACTATAGCAAGTGCACCATCAAAAGAGTAACCTGTCCAAACAACAAAATAAACATCTGTTCTAGGAAAACCATAAGAATATCTATCTGATCACCACTAGACAAACTGAGCCCCAAAGGCCAATCAAGTGGCTCCTGAGGGAAGGGAACACTAGGGAAATAACTGACAATCTTCTCATGAATTCTCGCTTTTGGAATTCACAGAAGACTATGTCCCCTAGGGGGAATCAGACAGATTTCAGAGCAACACAGATAAGTGTCCTGTTGTGCAACAAATATGCCAATTTCTCTCCAAAGCAGTATCATATGTACAGCAATGTAAGCACTTTCTCTAGGCTGCTCTCTACCCGGGATGTCATGCCCTCCATCATGCTTGCCTTCTGCTGCAGTGAAAACAGAAGATTCAAGTCCCACGTGCCAGATCTGTAAGGAGGTAGGTTCAGAAGACATACAAATATAGGACAGTTCTTAGGTGTGCCTTGTAGCTCTGCCTTCTTTTATATGGTTGTGGAAAAAGTAGCACCTCCCATTACATAAAGAATATAAGAAGGTTCATCATTACAACTGAGAGGGCTGGCAACAGGGAAGTGAGAGAGATGAAGATGAGGAAGTATGAAAAGTCTGTCCTTATTAACCAAAAGTGCATCCAGTCAGAACCAGGTTTGTGGGGGAAATAGCATGTGAGTGAAGTGACATCTGGAAAGGACTGACAAAGTGGCTGTGCAGAGCAGGGCAGAAAAAACTTCAGCTCTCCCTGACTTTAGCATTTTCGGCTCTGCCACAGAGCAGATGATCCATGTATCTCAAGGAGGGAGAACATGACTGAACACTCCAGGGTGGTGAGTTCACTCCCACATGGCTCACAAAGCCTTGCAAGTCTCATACAAAATGACCAATGAATACTTACTCCTTTTACATCTCTTTCCCCATGGTTTCTTTGGCTTCTGCATTTCTCTGAATTCCTGCTACAGAAGAATTAACTCACAGTTTGGTTTTGCCAATCATGATCTAGTCACAAAGAGGAGCCTTACAGTGAAGTGTGATGTGAAAAATTCTGAATGACTCCAATGCTTTATGTCACTAATTGCAATCATCAAGATCATCCTCAAAGCTATGGGCATTACACAACCTGGAAAGTAATGCATTTTATAACTCATACATAAATATTCTCAGCCAGAATATTTTTATTAAAGGCAACTGGATCTCTATTCTGCATTATATTTTATGAACCAATATCATCACTCAGTCACATCACTTGGGTCATTTAGGCCCAAATGATGACTGCCCCTCATTAATGGAAGGGATCCTAAAATAAATTAATAAGACCAAACTACTAACAACAGAATTGTAGGCAATTTCATAGGCTTTGTTTTGCTTTTCTCACCATGGAACTCACACAACACCTAAGTCTCAGACAAGCAAGTTTTCACAAAAATTCTCCTTCAGCTTCCCACAACAATGCTAATCTTCCACAGCTAGAGTAGGAGGGGTGTGACAAAGGGGGTGAAGAAGTAGAAGGGGAATCTTTGTCCAGAGGGACAGTTTATGGCTCTCAGCACTGTTCTTGGTTCCTAGAGACCTCTGCTTAGGAGTATCTGATGTTTGTGAGCCTCTGCATCTATCCATAACCAGAGGACAGAGGCCTTCTAGGACACTTAAGTGACACTTCAGGCAAAACCCTCAAAAATCCTTAAATAATAGACCAGATACATTGCTCAGGTTTTCTGCCTATAAATAGAGATTTAACCTAGACCAAGGTTTTACAGAAGTATTTTAATTCAGCAGATAGAAGACGGAGCTGATATGAAAGCCATTATGTAGGTGTCTGGGAGTTTAAATTTTCATTGAGTTAACAAACCACATCGAACACTGAAGAATAGATGGTACGTTTAATGTTTTTTGTCCAGCTGTTCAGATGACCTTAAACACCAACACTGATCCAGAATAACAGTGAAATGCATAAAGATTTGTGTGCTGTTACCTTTCTCCCTTTTCTGATGCCTAACATTTGTGTCTCTAATTTCAAAGATTTAAGAAATTGAAATTCTGTGTCCAATAACAAGGGTCTATATAGCTCTTAATCTATAGATAAAGATACATGATGTTCATACCTACTTACATTTGTGAGTGCTGTCATCAACCTTCTCCAAGCTGCTTATCACAGAACATCCTGTCTTTTACTGTGAGAAAACTCTGAAAGAGAAATGAGAGAATACAAAGTTTCAAAGTCTGATCATACCAAGCACTCTCTGAAATTCACAGACTTCAGCAGCATAGTTATCTTATTAATCTAATGGAATAATAGAATGAATCTAAGGGAGCTAGGGATCTCCACAAAGGAAATAATCTTGAAGATGAAAGAGTAAGACCACCTTTGTCATTGTCACTTTTCTTCTCCTCCCCTTAGGAAGCCATGAATAGGTCAGGAGTCAGCACAGTGACTGAATTCATACTCCTGAGTTTTCCGTGCTCCAAAGAGGTTCAGGTCATCCTCTTCATGCTGTTCTTGGTGTCCTACATCCTGACACTGATGGGGAATGGGGCCATTGTCTGTGCAGTGAAGCTGGATCGCAGGCTTCACACCCCCATGTACGTTTTGCTGGCCAACTTTTCATTCCTGGAGATCTGCTATGTCAATACAACTATTCCCAGTATGTTGAAGAACTTTTTATCTGAGACCAAAACCATCTCTTTCATGGCTTGTTTCTTCCAATTCTACTTCTTCTTCTCCATGGGCACCACTGAGACCTTCATACTTCCCCTTATGGCTTTTGATCGTTACCTGGCCATCTGCCAGCCTCTCCATTATCCTGTCATTATGAACAACCACCTCTGCATGAACCTGGTGGCCCTGTGCTGGGTCACAGCTTTCCTCTGCTATCCGATCCCTATCTATTTTATCACACAACTCCCTTTTTGTGGCCCCAACACCATTGACCACTTTGTATGTGACCCTGGGCCTCTGCTGGCCCTGTCCTGCATCCCTGCCCCTGGAATTGAGCTTTCCTGTTCTATATTGAGCTCTCTTATTATTTTCATCACTTTGTTCTTCATCCTTGGGTCCTATACTCTGGTTCTCAGAGCAGTGTTGCGTGTCCCTTCAGCAGCTGGCCGACGTAAGGCCTTCTCTACCTGTGGTTCCCACCTGGCTGTGGTGTCTCTCTTCTATGGAACCCTCATGATAATGTACATCAGCCCAACCTCTGGTAATCCAGGTGGGATACAGAAGATTGTAACCTTGTTCTACTCATCAGTGACCCCACTTATAAACCCCCTGATCTATAGTCTCCGAAACAAAGACATGATCGCTGCCTTGAGAAAAGTTCATATGTGCACAGGAATTAGTCAAAGCAAATGAGAGTTCATGAAATGGTCAAAATCACAGTTAATTCTTTTCCCTATTTCCATTCCTACCTAAAAAGTAGGTGTTTATTCATCTGTCCCTTGAAACAGACTCAAATTCATCTATTCCTGCTAGGTTACATAATGGACAACAGTATGTCAAATTAAATCACACCTTTCCCTCAAATCAGGATTTCATAGATCATAATTTGAATAAATGACCTGGATATTTGGACTTCAAAATTTTTTTCTATCCTGACTTCCTATAACTGCTTGTCCATTTATCTATGATTATTATCACAGTCCCTAGCTTCATGCCTTCCTGACCTCTATTAAGTTCATTCATTCTTACACTTGGTTTTTCTTGCTTAAACATCTCTACTCTACTCCATAGAAGAGTATTCATATCTTTGTAGCTCAAATAAAAAGAAACTAGCAAGAATCCAACCACAATTTGGCCAAAATTTTTATTTAATTTAAATCCAAAAGATTGACAATGATCTGAAGCACTGTTTCCCAAACCTGTTTCATAATTACTTAGGGAAAGGTTCCCAGTCCGTTCTCCAAATCTAAATCAGAATCTTTGAAGTGGACTCCTAGAAATCCTTATTTTAATATTACTCAGGTGGTTCTGATGCACTGAGACCAACACCAATTTACAAACTGATCTTACAGAGATACTATTTAAAATAAATATGTGACGCAGAAAAATAAAATACTGCATTAGCTGGGAAAAGTGAAAAAGCTGCAGTGAGTATGATAGGTGAATCAAACATCTGTGACAGTAGCATTAGTTTCTTTTCCTACATCAATTTTGATACCTCCATTTAAAAAATAAGGACTAGACTATATTCTTCTTAACTTTTCTTACCTATGCAAGATAATTAAGGTACCTGGAAATAGGTTTACATTTTTTTTATTTTTTTAATCTTATTTTTAATTTAACTTTATTTTTTCAGTGTTCCAAGGTTCATTGTTTATGCACCAAAACCAATGCTCCATGCAATACATGCCCTCCATAATACCCACCACCAGGCTCTCCCAACCCCCAACCCCCACTCCTCCAGAACTCTCTGTTTCTCAGAGTCCACATTTTAAAAGAAGACAATCATGTAGTGGCATTACAGTTTGGATTAGTTTTATGTGAAGAAAGTTTAAGTAGAGTCCACAACCCAAAAGAAGTAAAGCCAAACAAAGACTAAAGCCAGTGAGTCTAAGAGACTGAGATAAAGACAGATGCAGAGATATTTAATGACCACTCCTTGTTCTTTGACTCAACTATAGTCAAAAATAAGTTGTTCAGCTAATGTCTGTGATTGACACTTTTCATCATTCCATAAACATATAATTATATCTGTGATTTGCCCTGAATTACATAAATGTAGAAGATAAAGTCCCTGTCTTTGTGAAATTTACATTCTAGTGTGGGAGACAAATTAATAATCCGATAAACACATTAAGTCTGTAATTCCAGTTAATCATAGTTGTATAACAAAGAATAATGGAGAAAGAAAATTTGTAACTATGTGTAGAGATAGATGCTAACTAGATTTATTGGGGTGATGATTTTATAATATACACATATATCAAATCTTCACATTGTATAGCTGAAACTAACATAATGTCGTATGTCAACTATCTCTCAATAAAACATGAATATATGAATATAGAAAATGTTTGGGTAGATGGGGGTAATTTACATGAAATGGTTAGAGAATGCCATTATTAGGAGGTGATCATTAAAAGTCAGAAAATATGTTATGCAAAGTTCTAGGGGAACCAAGTTCCATGTAAGTACAGGTAAAAGTTTGGGATTTTCAAAGAATGTGAGTTTATTTGGCTATCCAGAAGCTAGTTGGTGTATGAGGCTGGAGAGGTAGGAGAGATCAGATCATCCAGAACCTTCTAGACCACAATACATAGTGATTTATCTGAACTGCTGGGAAAGCCAGCCTAGTAATATAAAGGAAAGCTTAAAAACCTCATCTTAATAAAAATCTTGACAACTTCATAAGTTCTTCTTATCTTAGAACTACTTATTTACTTACACCTTTATTTATATATGCCTTTATTATACTATATTCCACCTTGTTTCATTAATGATCTGACATAACAAAGGAGGACTAAAAGAAAGAATAAGAGAAATATGAACTTAGAAAGAAAAAATAAAATGATACTTTTTGGATATGATCTTATGTTGATATTAAAGTCAAGCCTCGAAATGTGTTATGAGGAATGGGGAAACAAAGTAAGAAATTGGGAAAATTATTTGTTAGATGGTTTTCATTCAGTATAAAAAAAAAACAAGTGGGTTCACAGGGGAAGGTAAATTACTGGCTCTTAATCCTATAATAATTTCTCTCACAGGGATTTGCATTAGGATAACTGAGAAATACAGCGATCATTGGTCCCCAAAAGTATCTGGTACAGAGAGATGATGATGATAATGACAAAAAGATACATGCAAACATAGATACATAGATATAATATGGTCAATATAGATGCTTCTTATAACATTCTCAATAAGAAGCAAAAGCATTATATAGAAGTGTAATTCATGAGTAGTAGTTCTTCCCAGAGCTAATCATTTTGATCCACATATTAGCTTTCTGAAGTTCTGCCTTAATCCAAAAGTTAACCCAGAATACCCTCAGAATAAAATTTAGAGCTAATAGCATGTTCACACAAATCAAAGATTAATGACCCCTTATTTGGACAACAAAGTTCTCCTCTGTGATATAGAAGTTGAGTTTCAACAACGATTCAAAAGAATGGAAGGAATTGTTGATATCGCAATAATTGTCTTAAGATATGTAAACAATGAATCTTGGAACACTAAGTCAAAACCTAGTGATTTGCTGTATGGTGACTAACATAACACAATTAGATTCTTTCTGAACTGGAATTAATATACCCATACAGGGCTGTCACAACTGTTACCAAAGAAAAGTGAGAGGTTGAAGGAAAGAGTGGGAACAAAAATATAGCTGGAAAGTTTTGGGCAAACTTACTCCTCATATAATTGAGATGTAGGGGATGGGTTACTGGTGAGAAGGAGTACGTAAATCCAGTAAACCTTATTATTCAAACTTTAAGGAAAATAATTTAATTACCTGTATTCTGAATAAATGCTTTTTCATTGGTTTTGTTCTTTTATTTCCTTAGAAACTTTCCTCTTAAATGTTGAAGACAAAATGCTTACTCGGCTAATAAAGAGAGGGTGTATTTCATTTCTCTAACTTAACCCTAAGATGATAGTGAGTGGAATTTGTAGGACACTAGAGGGCAGATCCTGAGGTGAGTGGCAGTGAGAGAACAGTGCCCTCAGGATGCTGGAAGCAGAAAAAGAGGAAAATTAAAACACAGTAAAAGGATATTCAGCATCCACAGAGACCAACTCCTTCCTGCTCGTGGTTTTCTTGCACACAGTCTGATGGGAACAAATCACCCTCCAGAGCAGAATAGTAATCTGTGAAATTGAGAATCACCTTGACAAGCTGAACCAACCTGAGATCACATGCCATAGACTACTAACAGCTGCACTGCTGATAGCTTATACATGCACCCTCTGCCTCTTCCTAAGAAAACATTCATACGTCATTGGCATGAGTAGTGTATGCTGCCAAGAAAACACCAGATGCACAGAATGACTTTTTATTATATCAGGACCTTCCTGAGACTTAATTATTGCTGATGTTTATGTGATACTTCCCTTAAAAATGAAACATTAATACAGGAAACTCTCTACTAACAATTGGAATGTACAGGTAACACTTTTCTCAGAACTGGGTTGTTTGAAATTGGACATTAGTTTTCCCATCTAAACCCTGTTAGGTGATGTCAATGCCCAAGTTTGGCACATAAGAGTCTAGGTAATACACAATATACCTGTCCATATTGAACTACATTCTAGCCAACACTCATTCCTGTTAAAAGTTCTAGCAACCTGGGGATAGAGAGAAACCTCTTAACCTGTGAAGACCTTTCAATTAGCAATAATCACACCTCAGAAACCTCACCAGTTATGATACTGTCACTGTGCAAAGCTCAGAACATCTTTTTCGCAACGGGTTTTCCGCCAGAGCACAGGTGTCGTGAAAACCACCGCTCTTCCTAAACCAGAATGGGGAAGGAAAAGACTCATATCAACATTGTTGTCATCGGACACGTAGATTCGGGCAAGTCTACCACTACTGGTCATCTGATCTACAAATGTGGTGGGATCGACAAAAGAACTATCGAAAAATTCGAGAAGGAGGCTGCTGAGATGGGAAAAGGCTCCTTCAAGTATGCCTGGGTCTTGGATAAACTGAAAGCTGAACGTGAACGTGGTATCACCATTGATATCTCCCTGTGGAAATTCGAGACCAGCAAGTATTACGTGACCATCATTGATGCTCCAGGACACAGAGACTTTATCAAAAACATGATTACAGGCACATCCCAGGCTGACTGTGCTGTCCTGATTGTTGCTGCTGGTGTTGGTGAATTTGAAGCCGGTATCTCCAAGAACGGGCAGACCCGTGAGCATGCCCTTCTGGCTTACACACTGGGTGTAAAACAACTAATTGTTGGTGTTAACAAAATGGATTCCACTGAGCCACCCTACAGCCAGAAGAGATACGAGGAAATTGTTAAGGAAGTCAGCACCTACATTAAGAAAATTGGCTACAACCCCGACACAGTAGCATTTGTGCCAATTTCTGGTTGGAATGGTGACAACATGCTGGAGCCAAGTGCTAATATGCCTTGGTTCAAGGGATGGAAAGTCACCCGTAAAGATGGGAATGCCAGTGGAACCACACTGCTTGAAGCTCTGGATTGCATTCTGCCACCAACTCGTCCAACTGACAAGCCCTTGCGTCTGCCTCTCCAGGATGTCTACAAAATTGGTGGTATTGGTACTGTCCCTGTGGGCCGAGTGGAGACTGGTGTTCTTAAGCCTGGCATGATGGTCACTTTTGTTCCAGTCAACGTTACAACTGAAGTCAAGTCTGTTGAAATGCACCATGAAGCTTTGAGTGAGGCTCTTCCTGGGGACAATGTGGACTTCAATGTCAAGAACGTATCTGTCAAAGATGTTCGTCGTGGCAATGTGGCTGGCGACAGCAAAAATGACCCACCAATGGAAGCAGCTGGCTTCACAGCTCAGGTGATTATCCTGAACCATCCAGGCCAAATTAGTGCCGGATATGCACCTGTGCTGGATTGTCACACAGCTCACATTGCTTGCAAGTTTGCTGAGCTGAAGGAGAAGATAGATCGTCGTTCTGGAAAAAAGCTGGAAGATGGTCCCAAGTTCTTGAAATCTGGTGACGCTGCCATTGTTGATATGGTTCCTGGCAAGCCTATGTGTGTTGAGAGCTTCTCTGACTATCCTCCTCTGGGCCGTTTCGCTGTTCGTGACATGAGACAGACGGTTGCTGTGGGTGTCATCAAAGCAGTGGACAAGAAGGCAGCTGGAGCTGGCAAGGTCACCAAGTCTGCCCAGAAAGCTCAGAAGGCTAAATGAATATTATCCCCAATACCTGCCACCCCAGTCTTAATCAGTGGTGGAAGAACCGTCTCAGAACTGTTTGTGTCAATTGGCCATTTAAGTTTAATAGTAAAAGACTGGTTAATGATAACAATGCATCGTAAAACCTTCAGAAGGAAAGGAGAATGTTTTGTGGACCATTTGTTTTTTTTGTGTGTGTGTGGCAGTTTTAAGTTATTAGTTTTTAAAATCAGTACTTTTTAATGGAAACAACTTGACCAAAAATCTGTCACAGAATTTTGAGACCCATTAAAACAAAAGTTTAATGAGAAAAAAAAAAAAAAACTCAGAACATCTTTGATCTGTAAAGAATGCTTTCAAATACCTACATCTCACATCATAATTAAGGGTGAAAGTGAATGCTTTCTCCCTAAAATCAGAAACAAGACAAGAATTCTGCTCTTGCCACTTCTATTCAACATCATGTGGGAAATGTTAGTGCAATTAAGCAAAGCAAAAAAGTAACAGGCATTCTGATTGAAAGAAAGAAGGAATACTGTCGTTAATTAGACATCACATGACCATCTGGATAGAAAATCCAGTAGATTCAACAAAAAAGACTACTACAACTAATAAGCAAGTCTTACAGGATTTCAAGATACAAGAACTATATATAAAAATCAACTGTTGGGGCTCCTGGATGGTTCAGTCAGTTAAGCAGAGGGTTCTTCAGTCAGTTAAGAATCGGCCTTTGGTTCAGGTCATGATCCTAGGGTCCTGGGACCAAGCCCCAAGTCAGGCTCTCCATTCAGCAAGGAGCCTCCTTCTCCCTCTCCCTCTGCCTGTAGCTCAGCCTGATTCTGAATTCTCTCTCTCTCTCTCCCTCTCTCTCAATCTCTGTTAAATAAATCCTTGGAAAATTAAATAAAGAAATCAAAACCAATGATATTTCTATAAGTCCTAGAACTATCAGAAATTGAGTTTTTTTATTTTTTATTTTTATAAACATATATTTTTATCCCCAAGGGTACAGGTCTGTGAATCACCAGGTTTACACACTTCACAGCACTCACCAAACCACATACCCTCCCTAATGTCCATAATCCCACCCCCTTCTCCCAAACCCCCTCCCCCCAGCAACCCTCAGTTTCTTTTGTGAGATTAAGAGTCACTTATGGTTTGTCTCCCGCCCAATCCCATTTCTTTCATTGATTCCTCTCCTACCCATGTAAGCCCCCATGTTGCATCACCACTTCCTCATATCAGGGAGATCATATGATAGTTGTCTTTCTCTGCTTGACTTATTTCACTAAGCATGATATGGACATCTAGGTTCTTTCCATAGTTTGGCTATTGTGAACATTGCTGCTATAAACATTCGGGTCCACGTGCCCCTTTGGATCACTACGTTTCTATCTTTAGGGTAAATACCCAATAGTGCAATTGCTGGGTCATAGGGCAGTTCTATTTTCAACATTTTGAGGAACCTCCATGCTGTTTTCCAGAGTGGCTGCAGCAGCTTGCATTCCCACCAACAGTGTAGGAGGGTTCCCCTTTCTCCGCATCCTCGCCAGCATCTGTCATTTCCTGACTTGTTGATTTTAGCCATTCTGACTGGTGTGAGGTGATATCTCATTGTGGTTTTGATTTGTATTTCCCTGATGCCGAGTGATATGGAGCACTTTTTCATGTGTCTGTTGGCCATCTGGATGTCTTCTTGGCAGAAATGTCTGTTCATGTCCTCTGCCCATTTCTTGATTGGATTATTTGGTCTTTGGGTGTTGAGTTTGCTAAGTTCTTTATAGATTCTGGACACTAGTCCTTTATCTGATATGTCGTTTGCAAATATCTTCTCCCATTCTGTCAGTTGTCTTTTGATTTTGTTAACTGTTTCCTTTGCTGTGCAAAAGCTTTTGGTCTTGATGAAATCCCAATAGTTCATTTTTGCCCTTGCTTCCCTTGCCTTTGGCGATGTTCCTAGGAAGATGTTGCTGTGGCTGAGGTCGAAGAGGTTGCTGCCTGTGTTCTCCTCAGGGATTTTGATGGATTCCTTTCTCACATTGAGGTCCTTCATCCATTTTGAGTCTATTTTTGTGTGTGGTGTAAGGAAATGGTCCAATTTCATTTTTCTGCATGTGGCTGTCCAATTTTCCCAGCACCATTTATTGAAGAGGCTTTTTTCCATTGGACATACTTTCCTGCTTTGTCGAAGATTAGTTGACCATAGAGTTGAGGATCTATTTCTGGGCTCTCTATTCTGTTCCATTGATCTATGTGTCTGTTTTTGTGCCAGTACCATGCTGTCTTGATGATGACAGCTTTGTAATAGAGCTTGAAGTCCGGAATTGTGATGCCACCAACGTTGGCTTTCTTTTTCAATATCCCTTTGGCTATTCGAGGTCTTTTCTGGTTCCATATAAATTTTAGAATTATTTGTTCCATTTCTTTGAAAAAGATGGATGGTACTTTGATAGGAATTGCATTAAATGTGTAGATTGCTTTAGGTAGCATAGACATTTTCACAATATTTATTCTTCCAAATCAGTAGCATGGAACATTTTTCCATTTCTCTGTGTCTTCCTCAATTTCTTTCATGAGTACTTAATAGTTTTCTGAGTATAGATTCTGTGCCTCTTTGGTTAGGTTTATTCCTAGGTATCTTATGGTTTTGGGTGCAATTGTAAATGGGATTGACTCCTTAATTTCTCTTTCTTCTCTCTTGCTGTTGGTGTAGAGAAATGCAACTGATTTCTGTGCATTGATCTTATATCCTGACACTTTACTGAATTCCTGTATGAGTTCTAGAAGTTTTGGAGTGGAGTCTTTTGGGTTTTCCACATATAGTATCATATCATCTGCGAAGAGTGATAATTCGACTTGTTCTTTGCCTATTTGGATGCCTTTAATTTCCTTTTGTTGTCTGATTGCTGAGGCTAGGACCTCTAGTACTATGTTGAATAGCAGTGGTGATAATGGACATCCATGCCATGTTCCTGACCTTAGCGGAAAAGCTTTCAGTTTTTGTCCATTGAGAATGATATTTGCGGTGGGTTTTTCATAGATGGCTTTGATGATATTGAGGTATGTGCCCTCTATCCCTACACTTTGAAGAGTTTTGATCAGGAAGGGATGCTGTACTTTGTCAAATGCTTTTTCAGCATCTACTGAGAGTATCATATGGTTCTTGTTCTTTCTTTTATTGATGTGTTGTATCACATTGACTGATTTGCGGATGTTGAACCAACCTTGCAGCCCTGGAATAAATCCCACTTGGTCGTGGTGAATAATCCTTTTAATGTACCGTTGAATCCTATTGGCTTGGATTTTGTTGAGTATTTTTGCATCTGTGTTCATCAAGGATATTGGTCTACAGCTCTCTTTTTTGATGGGATCCTTGTCTGGTTTTGGGATCAAGGTGATGCTGGCCTCATAAAAGGAGTTTGGAAGTTTTCCTTCCATTTCTATTTTTTGGAACAGTTTCAGGAGAATAGGAATTAGTTCTTCTTTAAATGTTTGGTAGAATTCCCCCGGGAAGCCGTCTGGCCCTGGGATTTTGTTTGTTTGGAGATTTTTAATGACTGTTTCAATCTCCTTACTGGTTATAGGTCTGTTCAGGCTTTCTATTTCTTCCTGGTTCAGTTGTGGTAGTTTATATGTTTCTAGGAATGCATCCATTTCTTCCAGATTGTCAAATTTGTTGGTGTAGAGTTGCTCATACTATGTTCTTATAATAGTTTGTATTTCTTTGGTGTTAGTTGTGATCTCTCCTCTTTCATTCATGATTTTATTTATTTGGGTCCTTTCTCTTTTCTTTTTGATAAGTCTGGCCAGGGGGTTATCAATTTTATTAATTCTTTCAAAGAACCAGCTCCTAGTTTCGTTGATTTGCTCTATTGTCTTTTTGGTTTCTATTTCATTGATTTCTGCTCTGATCTTTATGATTTCTCTGCTCCTGCTTAGCTTAGGATTTCTTTCTTGTTCTTTCTCCAGCTCCTTTAGGTGTAGGGTTAGGTTGTGTACCTGAGACCTTTCTTGTTTCTTGAGAAAGGCTTGTACCGCTATATATTTTCCTCTCAGGACTGCCTTTGTTGTGTCCCACAGATTTTGAACCGTTGTATTTTCATTGTCATTTGTTTCCATGATTTTTTTCAATTCTTCTTTAATTTCCCGGTTGACCCATTCATTCTTTAGAAGGATGCTGTTTAGTCTCCATGTATTTGGGTTCTTTCCAAACTTCCTTTTGTGCTTGAGTTCTAGCTTTAGAGCACTGTGGTCTGAAAATATGCAGGGAATGATCCCAATCTTTTGATACCGGTTGAGTCCTGATTTAGGACCGAGGATGTGATCTATTCTGGAGAATGTTCCATGTGCACTAGAGAAGAATGTGTATTCTGTTGCTTTGGGATGAAATGTTCTGAATATATCTGTGATGTCCATCTGGTCCAGTGTGTCATTTAAGGCCTTTATTTCCTTGCTGATCTTTTGCTTGGATGATCTGTCCATTTCAGTGAGGGGAGTGTTAAAGTCCCCTACTATTATTGTATTATTGTTGATGTGTTTCTTTGATTTTGTTATTAATTGGTTTATATAGTTGGCTGCTCCCACGTTGGGGGCATAGATATTTAAAATTGTTAAATCTTCTTGTTGGACAGACCCTTTGAGTATTATATAGTGTCCTTCCTCATCTCTTATTATAGTCTTTGGCTTAAAATCTCATTGATCTGATATAAGGATTGCCACCCCAGCCTTCTTCTGATGTCCATTAGCATGGTAAATTCTTTTCCACCCCCTCACTTTAAATGTGGAGGTGTCTTCGGGCTTAAAATGAGTTTCTTGGAGGCAACATATAGATGGGTTTTGTTTTTTTATCCATTCTGATACCCTGTGTCTTTTGACAGGGGCATTTAGCCCATTACCATTCAGGGTAACTATTGAGAGATATGAATTTAGTGCCATTGTATTGCCTGTAAAGTGACTGTTACTGTATATGGTCTCTGTTCCTTTCTGATCTACCACTTGTAGGCTCTCTCTTTGCTTAGAGGACACCTTTCAATATTTCCTGTAAAGCTGGTTTGGTGTTTGCAAATTCTTTCAGTTGTTGTTTGTCCTGGAAGCTTTTAATCTCTCCTTCTATTTTCAATGATAGCCTAGCTGGGTATAGTATTCTTGGCTGTATGTTTTTCTCATTTAGTGCTCTGAAAATATCATGCCAGCTCTTTCTGGCCTGCCAGGTCTCTGTGGATAAGTCAGCTGCCAATCTAATATTTTTACCATTGTATGTTACAGACTTCTTTTTCCGGGCTGCTTTCAGGCTTTTCTCTTTGTCACTGAGACTTGTAAATTTTACTATTAGGTGACGGGGTGTGTGCCTATGCTTATTGATTTTGACGGGCGTTCTCTGAACCTCCTGAATTTTGATGCTCGTTCCCTTTGCCATATTGGGGAAATTCTCCCCAATAATTCTCTCCAGTATACCTTCTGCTCCCCTCTCTCTTTCTTCTTCTTCTGGAATCCCAATTATTCTAATGTTGTAGAAATTGAGTTTTTTAATAATTCCAGCTACAATGACATCAAAATATATTGAATACAGACAGAATTGATAAAAGATGAAAAAATTATACAATGGAAATAACAAAACATATTTGAGAGAAATTAAAGAGGTATTTAACTGTAAAGATACAACTTGTTTATGGGTTGGAAAATTCAGTAGGGTTAAGATATCAATTCTTTCTAATTTTGGCCACTCTAAGTCCTAAGGTGGTATCTCAATGTGGTTTAAATTTGAATCTCCCTGAGGGCTAGTGATGATGAACATTTTTTCATGCGTCTGATAACCATTTGTATGTCTTCATTGGAGAAGTGTCTGTTCATTTCTTCTGCCCATTTTTCAATATGATTATCGGCTTTGTGTGTGTTGAGTTTGAGAAGTTATTTATAGATCTTGGATATCAACCTTTTGTCTATACTGTCACTTGCAAATATCTTCTCCCATACCGTGGGTTGCCTCTTTGTTTTCTTGACTGTTTCCTTTGCTGTGCAGAAACTTTTGATTTTGATGAAGTCCCAAAAGTTTATTTTCGCTTTTGTTTCCTTTGCCTTTGGAGACATATCTTGAAAGAAGTTGCTGTGGCTGATATCGAAGAGGTTACTGCCTATGTTCTCCTCTAGGATTCTGATGGATTCCTGCCTCACATTGAGGTCTTTTATCCATTTTGAGTTTATCTTTGTGTACGGTGTAAGAGAATGATCGAGTTTAATTCTTCTGCATATAGCTGTCCAGTTTTCCCAACACCATTTATTGAAGAGACTGTCTTTTTTCCACTGTATATTTTTTCCTGCCTTCTCAAAGATTATTTGCCCGTAGAGTTGAGGGTCCATATCTGGGCTCTCTACTCTGTTCCACTGGTCTATGTGTCTGTCTTTACGCCAGTACCATGCTGTCCTGGTGATCACAGCTTTGTAGTAAAGCTTGAAATCAGGTAACATGATGCCCCCAGTTTTATTTTTGTTTTTCAACATCTCCTTATCAATTAGGGGTCTCTTCTGATTTCATACAAACTTTTCGATTATTTGCTCCAGCTCTTTGAAGAATACCGGTGGAATTTTGATCAGAATGGCATTAAAAGTATAGATTGCTCTAGGCAGTATAGACATTTTAACAATGTTTATTCTTCCAATCCAAGAGCATGGAATGGCCTTCCATCTTTTATGTCTTCTTCAATTTCTTTCATGAGTGTTCTGTAGTTCCTTGAGTACAGATCCTTTACCTCTTTGGTTAGGTCTATTCCCAGGTATCTTATGGTTCTTGATGCTGTAGTAAATGGAATCGATTCTCTAATTTCCCTTTCTGTATTTTCATTGTTAGTGTATAAGAAAGCCACTGATTTCTGTACATTGACTTTGTATCCTGCCACATTGCTGAATTGTTTTATGGTTCTAGTAGTTTGGGGCGGAGTGTTGTGGTTTTCCCATGTAAAGAATCATGTCATCTGTGAAGAGAGAGAGTTTCTCTTCTTCATTGCCAATTTGGATACCTTTTATTTCTCTTTGTTGTCAGATTGCTGTTGCTAGGACTTCTAATACTATGTTGAACAAGAGTGGTGAGAGTGGGCATCCTTGTCATGTTCCTGATCTCAACGAGAAGGCTGCAAGCTTTTCCCCATTGAGAATGATATTGGCTGTGGGTCTTTCATAGATAGATTTGATGAAGTTCAGAAATGTTCCCTCTATCCCTATACTTTGAAGCATTTTAATCAGGAATGGATGCTGGATTTTGTCAAATGCTTTTTCTGCATCAATTGAGAGGACAATGTGGTTCTTCTCTCTTCTCTTATTAATTTGTTCTATCACATTGATTGATTTGCAAATGCTGAACCATCCTTGTAGCCCAGTAATGAATCCCACCTGGTCATGGTGGATAATATGTTTAATGTGCTATTGTATCCTGTTTGCTAGAATCTTGTTGAGAATCTTAGCATCCATATTCACATTGAGATATCAACTTACACCAGTTAGAATGGCCAAAATTAGCAAGACAGGAAACAACATGTGTTGGAGGGGATGTGGAGAAAGGGGAACCCTCTTACACTGTTGGTGGGAATGCAAGCTGGTGCAGCCACTTTGGAAAACAGTGTGGAGACTCCTCAAGAAATTAAAAATAGAGCTTCCCTATGACCCTGCAATTGCACTACTGGGGATTTACCCCAAAGAAACAGATGTAGTGAAAAGAAGGGCCATCTGTACCCCAATGTTTATAGCAGCAATGGCCATGATCGCCAAATTGTGGAAAGAGACAAGATGCCCTTCAACGGATGAATGGATAAGGAAGATGTAGTCCATATTCACTATGGAGTTTTATGCCTCCATCAGAAAGGATGAATACCCAACTTTTGTAGCAACATGGACGGGACTGGAAGAGATTATGCTGAGTGAAATAAGTTAAGCAGAGAGTCAATTATCACATGGTTTCACTTATTTGTGGAGCATAGCAAATAGCATGGAGGACAAGGAGAGTTAGAGAGGAGAAGGGAGTTGAGGGAAATTGGAAGTGGAGGTGAACCATGAGAGACTATGGACTCTGAAAAACAATCTGAGGGTTTTGAAGGGGCAAGGGGTGGGAGGTTGGGGCAACCAGGTGGTGGGTATTGGAAAGGGCACGGATTGCATGGAGCACTGGGTGTGGTACAAAAACAATGAATACTGTTACACTGAAAATAAATTTAAAATTTTTTTTAAAAGATATCAATTATTCCCAAAATGATCTATGGATTCAATGAAATCTCAATCAAAATCCCAGTGGGACTTTTTTGGGAGAAATTGGAAAGCTAATTTTCAAATTTATCTGGAAATGCAAAAGATTTACACTAGACAAAGTTGGAGTAACACTGTTTAAGATGTATTATAAAAGTACAAATGATCAAAATAATGTGGCATTGACATTAAATTAAACTAATAGATCAATGGAAGAAAACAGCATCCAGAAATAGTTCTGATTTCCAACAAAAGCAATTGAGTGGTGAAAGGATAGTAATTTTAAAACATGGTGCTGGAATAACTGAATGCCCATATCAGAAAAATAAATTTAGTATCTCAACAACCTCTCAAAATACATAAAAATGAACTCAAAATGGGTCATCAATTATAAAACCTGAAACTATAGGATACATAAAATACTAACACAGGGGGAAATCCTTCTGACTCTGGCTTAGGCAAACTTCTTAAGTACAACACCAAAAGCATTTAAACAACAAATTCCTAACCTGGACTCCACCAAATTTAAAATATCTGCTCTTGGAAAAAAACTGTCAAGAGAATGAAAACAGAAGCCACAGACTAGGAGGAAATATTGTCAAAGCTTATATCTGTTGAAGGACTTGCAACTAGAATATATCTTTTTTAAAAACACTCAAAATATCAATAATAAGAAAACAAATGACCCAACTAAAACATGGAAAAATATTTGAGCACACACAGAACAGAACATATACAAATATAAAATAAGCAAATGAAAATCTTTTCAACGTCACTTCTCATTAAGGAATTACAAATTAAAACCATGATGTGCTACCACCATATGTATACCAGAATCACTACAATTAAAAAGAACAACTCTACCAATGTTGGTGGTGATATAAAGGAACCAGAGCTCTCAAATACTGCTAGTGTGAATATATAATGGTAAACAGTTTGCCATTATCTTAAAATTGTAAGCATGTATCTACCATTTCATAAAGCTGTTACACCCCTAGCTACTTACCTAGGAGAAAAAAGCATGTGACATACAAACTCTTATACATTAATGTTCCTAGCAGTTTTATTCATAATGACACAAAATTGGAAGCGACCCGAACATCCATCAAAAGCCCAAACACATGAGCAAATTCCTGTCTGTCCATATAACAGAATATGACTCAGCAAGAAAAAGAAATAATGCCTCAATAGATACAACAACATGGATTTATCTCAAAATACTTGTGCTGAGTGAAAAAAAAACTAAACCAAAAAAAAAGTAAGGTATGATTCCATATACATATATGTATTCCATATACATTCCAAATATGTATTCCATATACATATATATGTACATATATATATGAAAAGTACAAACATCTATAGCAAGACATAGATCAGTGGTTACCTGGGAAGTGATGTCAGGAAATTCCTATGATGTAGGAATTTCAAAGGGGAACACTTAGGGAAGTTGGAGATAGATTTGTGGTTTGGCTAATTAATGAGGCAATTAATTGATTTGTTAATATATCGTTCTACCTATGTGAGATTTAAAACAAAGACAATATTTCAACTTGTAGAGGACACACAAACACACACACACACAAAAATTATGGTAGACCCCCAAGGGAAGGGCATAATGAGCAGAAAGATGTCTCTTGACACTGTTTTCCTTTCAGAAGCAGTAAATGGATCCTCAAGGATCAAAAAAAAAAAAAAAAAAACCTGGGTTACTTCCTGACAGACTCTGTTTATAACCCCTTCATCCTTCCACAAACCACTTCCACTTCTTTTCTCCTCCCTGGTCACTGCCATCTCTCTAAGGAAATGAAAAAAGCAGCTTTTGAGAAGTTTCAGTTTGGAATTCCCCCTTGCTGATTCAGGTAAAGAGGTTACAAGTATTTAGAAGAGCCAAAGCCATAATCTACAAGCTTCTAGCCACAGCCAGTTAGTTCTTAAGCTTTTACAGGTCAGGCACGGGTCAAGGTACTGCTACAGACATTTATCTCATCCAGTAATCTTTACTACAGCCCTTTAAAAGAGCATTATTGCACACCTGGGTGGCTCAGTCAGTTAAGTGGCTGCCTTTGGCTCAGGTCATGATCCTAGGATCCTGGGATCGAGTCCCCCATCAGGCTCCCTGCTCAGCAGAGAGCCTGTTTCTCCCACCCTCTGCTTACTTGTACTCTCTCTCTCTCTCTCTGTCAAATAAGTAAATAAATATAATTTTTAAGGGCATTTATAAGGCCCAATTTATCACTAAAGAACTGAGTATTAATTTCCTATGGCTCATTTAAAAAGCTCTTGACCCTAAATATAGTGCTTTTTTCCCCATTATGCACAGCTGCTTATCACTCATCCCAATCAGCAAAATTATCCTTACTCTTCAGTATTTTCTAGATTACCCAGTATTACAGATGTGACAGCACCCTCAGTGAAACTACACAAACTAGCTAGAGGGAGCTGAGCTGTCGTGAGTCATCTCCAGACTGGCTGTGAAGAGAGGGCCAACACACAGACACACCATGGTCAGGAAATGTCTTCCTTGAACTGTGTATCACATGACCTGGCTCACTCACTCACTCAGTCCATCTTAACCGTTCCCAGGTAGACTAATTTAACAAGTCAGCAAATGTTGTGCATTAACTCAGTCCACTAACTCAGCCTGGGGTCATAAACACACTGACGTTCACAGCGCCCTCTGCAGTTGACACAGCGGGAATAACCAGTTTTGTTTCACTTTTGTTTTGTTTTGTTTTGACCCACTGGATTCCACCCACTGGAATATAAGGTCTTGCTCAACTTGGGGCAGGTAAACATCATAGTTTCTTCCCTACAGAAGAGCTAAGTGATAAAAGGTGAGTAGCAGTACAGTCCTGTTAAACATATTAGATTGAGCATAAAATGGTGATGATGGCCATTCCTGTTTTCTCTAGAACAGCTTTGTGAGACTTCCTGACACAGAGCTTTTACTCAGAGTTTTACTCAAAAGTCCAACATGATTGGTTTTTATGTCTTTAAGAAGTAATATGCTGCTGCTTAGAAAACAGAGGGTAGAGGAGCAAAAGCAGAAGCAAGGATTTCTGTTAGGTGGTGCTGCAGAAGTCCAAGGAAGGAAGGAGGGCTATTTGAACTTGGGAGACAACAATGAAGACAAAGAAAAGTATCTGACATGAGTCATAGTTCAGAAGCAGAAACATCTTGCTGATGAATTGGATGTGAGGGGTAAAAGAAAGGAAGAGAAGCAATATTAGACTAGACCAGGAAAAGTAAGTTCTTGAACATCAAGCCATTCAAAGTGCTGAAAATATATTCAGGTGATGGAAAAAGTGGTTATTACCAAAAATAACCTTAGAAACATCCTGCAAAGCACTTTGATTAAAAATGCCCCAACCGAAGGGGTGCCTGGCTGGCTCAGTTTGGTAAGCATCTGACTCTTGATCTCAGCTTCGGTCTCCATCTCATCAACATGGTTCAAGCCCCATGCTGGGCATGGTGCCTACTTTAAAAGAGAGAGAAAGAATAAAAAGAAAAAGGAAGAAAGAAAGGCCCCAACCACAATTATTAATAAATTATTTTGACCTAATGAAAACTGAATGACTACTAAAACTGTTAAGCCTAAAAAGGACCTTTTTTAGTTTTACGGAATTTAGAGTCCATAAGCGGCTCTCACACGTTAAAGCAAATTTTATTTCAAGTCCCTCCTTCCATTCACCAGCAGTCATGTCTTGTCATAGCTTCAACATTTATTAACAGCCCCATTCAAAGAACAGGGCATTTGGGAAAATGGTTGCTTCAGAAAAGACTACATTCTGAAAATGTTCATCCTCAATGTGAGAGTAAGGTAAAATAATGCAAATGTATACTAGTTATTTTATGTCTGGTTTAAGTTTGCCTTCAAAAGATGAATACTTGGTATCTGAAACTTAACCTCATTCCAAGTCACATGTTCTTAAAATCAGAGAAGAAAGGGCATTTAGAAAGTATAAGTCTATGATACAAGAACCAGAACCTGTTCCTCCCACAGCTAAGGCACTAAAACACCCATTGGAATATAAGACATAAACTAGCAGGATCCTGGGAAATTCTTTTGGGCACATGAGTTCCCCATGTCATGAAAATCGTGTAAAATCCAGAAATAGATGTGGTTCAGAGAGGGAAGCTTTCGTACACAGTTTACAAGTTGCAAACTGCTACTCAATTTTGCTGGTCCCCTATCACAAATCTTCCTCTCAAATCAACGCAAAAATATACTATCATCAACTACTTGTCCTCTGACACCTTCTGTCATTTTATTCAGAGAAATCTTACTCTTTTTGAATACTCCAACAGACCACTGTCAGACTCCTTGGATAACTATGCCAACTCTCAGAAATAATTTGATTAACTGATCCTACATTCCACATAATGCAAATGGATATTTTTCATGTTCCTCAGGCATCCCCCATTCACAGAGGCTGCCATAACCAAGACCCAGGATTGAAGGTAGGGCTATTTGTATTGTTGTTTTTTTTTTTAACTCAGAAAAACATAAAGCCATTATGCAAATGCATGAACATCCAAGCTCATTCTGCCTTGAGGCACTCCCAAGCAGTCACTAGAAGGGAGTTTTCTCTTTTTTTCAAGTTTCCTGCTGCATGTACCTTAACATTAGAGAAATAGCATCAGATTCCACAGTTCTTATCACTAGAATAGAAATAGAACATTTCTACAAAACAGAAAATTTTGTAGAGTCATATCCCCAACCCAAACCATCAAGGACTTCTTCCTACAAAACCACATTAATGCTCATCCTATCCCTCAACTGTATCTGACTTAGATGGCTGGGGAACTATATTAACAGAGGTGAGCTGCAGCTGTTTCCTACAACTCGAATGTTTACTCCCAAAGCATTCCCAAATAGAATAAGTGGGTTTGTTAACTCCCTCAAAACAGAAAAGTGATGCCAATAGTCCCACGTGTTGCTGCTCCGAGGCCACACAATCTGAGTCAGCTTTGCCTACAAGCAGCTCTGTTGGTGTGATCTCCTTCTGGGAACTGAGAAAAGTACATTATTCATTCATTTTATGAGTATTTATTAAAAGCTGCCTAAATGCAAAACACTATAATTCCCAATTACTTCTGGTAAACTAGCTTACACAAACTAATCTCAAGCCTATGAAAAAGTTCCTTTTCAGGAAGATACTTCTGAGTGAGCCACTTCAAAGAATTTTCTCTTGGGAGAGTCATATCAGAAAAGTAGGCACGGAAAAGAATGCCTTAGTTAAGTTACAAGGCTGATCACAAGTCTCAGTGGTCATGTAAGATGGACAACTAACTTCCCAGATGTGGCTGTAAATTACATCATGCATTACAATGTTCTCATAAATCAAGTTTGGGAACTGTTTTCTTTTTTTTTTTTTTTTCCCCTCACTTCTGGACTACTGTAGGACAATTTTTGATAGAACCACCTACTCTGGAAAAAACAATACTGACAAGAAGACAACTATTCTGTCCAGTATCACCAGAAAAAAAATAAATAAAAGGGTGAAGTCGTTAAAACACAGTCTATATAGCATTCCCCAGGCCCTGGTACACATTGACCTTAACATTATAAAAAAATGTAGACAATCAGAGCCCTCATATACAACCAATGGAAGTGAAAAAAGGCACAACAATGACCCAACACTGCTTAGTTAAATAAAGTTGAAGATTCACACAGTCTATGGCCCAGCCTATAGAAATGAATGCAAGTGTAAACCAGGAAAATGAACTATATATTCATAGTAGAATTATTCCTGATAGTTCCAAAGTGAACATAATTCATACTGGTGGTTTATTCATAGAATGTAATAATAGAATTATTCCTGATAGCTCCAAAGTAGACATAATTCATAGTGGTGGTTTGTTCATTGAATGTAATAGTATAGAGATGTAAAAATGGGGAAACTACAGAGAACGCAATAACATTAATTTCTCAAACCTACTGTTAAACAAAAGAAGCCAGCCAAAAAGTATAATTCCATTTATGTAAAGTAAAAAAATAAGCAAAACCAAATACTTCCCTATAGAGAAGCATACTTAGTTATTAAAATAAAGAAAAACAAGGAAGTCATTACCATTAGGAAAGGAGAACGTTACAGTTGGAAGGATAGAGAGGCAGAAGATACTGATTGGGATGGAATATGAGGGAAGATTCTAGGGTGCAAATGATAGTCTATCTCTTGACCTCAGGGGTAGTTACTGCAGAGGTTTATGTATAATATTAAAGTTATAAGCTATGTATTAAGCATGTTGTGGCATATATTTTACAATAAAGAAACATCTCTATCTATCCACTGATATTCACCTGCTTCTTGTGGCTTTCAGTCCAACAACTAAACTAGAACAGTATTTCAGGATTAGACAAAAATAGCAATTACTGAGATATAAGTGTTTATCGCATTCCACAAGGTGGTTTTGATACATATCTGGGTCCCCATCTACACAGACATTCAATAATGTGATGGTCTTTTCACAGCTCCCAGACCCATGAAAATCTCTGACACCCCCAACACCTCCAGCACCATCACTGGCTTCATCCTTCTGGGCTTCCCTTGCGCCAGGGAAGGGCAGATCCTCCTCTTTCTGCTATTCTCTGCTGTCTACCTCCTGACCCTCATGGGCAATGGGTCTATCATCTGTGCTGTGTACTGGGATCAGAAACTCCATACTCCCATGTACCTCTTGCTCGCCAACTTCTCCTTCCTAGAGATCTGCTATGTCACCTCCACTGTCCCCAACATGTTGGCCAACTTCCTCTCTGACACCAAGGTCATCTCCTTCTCTGGGTGCTTTCTCCAGTTCTACTTTTTCTTCTCCTTGGGTGCTGTAGAATGCTTTTTCTTGGCTATTATGGCATTTGATCGGTACCTTGCCATCTGCCGGCCTCTACATTATCCAACCATTATGACAGGACGTCTCTGCACCAATCTTGTGGTCACCTGCTGGATACTTGGTTTCTTCTTGTTCTTGATTCCCATCATCATCATCTCCCAAATGTCATTCTGTGGATCCAGGATCATTGAACACTTCCTGTGCGATCCAGGTCCCCTGTTGGCCCTCACCTGTGCTAGAGTCCCTGTAATAGAGTTAACTATGTCCACCTTAAGTTCTCTGCTCTTATTTATTCCCTTTCTCTTTATCATGGGGTCCTATGCTCTGGTCCTGAGAGCTGTGTTGAGGGTCCCTTCAGCAGCTGGACGAAGAAAAGCTTTCTCTACCTGTGGGTCCCACCTGGCTGTAGTTTCACTGTTCTATGGCTCAGTGATGGTCATGTATGTGAGCCCAACATCTGAGCGTGAGGTTGTGATGCAGGAGATGGTGACATTGTTTTATTCCATAGTAACTCCACTTATCAACCCTGTAATATATAGTCTGAGGAACAAAGATATGAAACATGCTATAACGAAATTATTAGGACCCTAAAAGTAAGAGTCTTCGTTTAAAAGATTTGGGGACAGATCTGTTTTTAATTTCTTAGTTAAAAAGAAGACACATCACTCAGAAAATTGTCTATATTGTTTTTGAACTTTACACACCATACAATTTATTTGCTGGATTTATGGGGCTATAAGGAATCTCAGAGATGCACTCTATCTTGGAATTCAGCCTCTAATTCTTTATTTGTATTTAACCTTACAAATTACACAATGTTATAATTATATTGCAAAACCTAAGGTTTTCTGTTATGCTTTCATTAATGACAAATTGGCCTTATTCTTCTAGCTGAACTTAAATTTTGCCCTCCAGAACATCTGTCATGGTAGCATCAATTATAGACAAAATATTAATATCGTGTGTGTATGTATGTGGTGTGTGTATGTGTGTATATATAGAGATATATAGGCATATATATATTTTTTTCAGATCATTAAGAAAAGTTACATTGGCACAAAAGAAAAAGCGCCATATGTATGAAAAAATAATTAGCACGTTTCAAATATGTAAAAAGACATTTTATTTTATTCAGAATTAAAGAGATAAAAATTGACAAATATCAAACATGATGTTAGGGAAAACAGCAATTTCTTCGTTTGCTAGTAGACTGTACATTTTTACAACAGCTTTGGAGGACATTTTGACACAAACTATCAAAATTTAAAAGGCATTTCTTTTGACTCAGCAATTCTACTCTTAGATACTGATCTCGGTAGTATACTCACATATAAGAAAAAATGGCATATGTACAAGAATATGGAGTACTGTTTCTAATAGCAAAATGTTAAACCAATCTAAATTCCTCTCAATTAAGGACTGATTCAATTCCTATATATCCATAGAATGAAATAAACAATATACCTGTAAAAAATGAAGATCTGTACATGTCTATTGATCTAAATCAATCCTCAATGTACATAATTAAATGAAAAGCAAGATGGAAAAGTTTCTACCTTGGGCTATCTTTCAGGTGGAGAAAGATTATGGGTAAGTATATGTTTTGTGTTTATAAATACATCATATTTTTGCTTTTCTTTCCTTTGCATTTGGATACATATCTTGAAAGAAGTTGCTGTGTCTGATATCATAGAGGTTACTGCCTATGTTCTCCTCTAAAGATTCTGATGGATTCCTGTCTTACATTGAGGTCTTTTATCCATTTCGAGTTTATCTTTGTGTATGGTGTAAGAGAATGGTCGAGTTTCATTCTTCTACATATAGCTGTCCAGTTTTCCCAGCACCATTTATTGAAGAGACTGTCTTTTTTCCACTGTATATTTTTTCCTGCTTTGTCGAAGATTATTTCACCATAGAGTTGAAGGTCCATATCTGGGCTCTCTACTCTGTTCCACTGGTCTACGTGTCTGTTTCTATGCCAGTGCCATGCAGTCTTGGTGATCACAGCTTTGTAGTATAGCTTGAAATCAGGTAACATGATGCTGCCAGTTTTATTTTTGTTTTTCAACATTTCCTTAGCGTTTCGGGGTCTCTTCTGATTCCATACAAATTTTAGGATTATTTGCTCCAGCTTTTTGAAAAATACCGGTGGAATTTTGATCAGAATGGCATTAAAAGTATAGATTGCTCTAGGCAGTATAGACATTTTAACAATGTTTATTCTTTCGATCCAAGAGCATGGAATGGTCTTCCATATTTTTGTGTCTTCTTCAATTTCTTTCATGAGTGTTCTGTAGTTCCTCGAGTACGGATCCTTTACCTCTTTGGTTAGGTCTATTCCCAGGTATCTTATGGTTCTTGGTGCTATAGTAAATGGAATCGATTCTCTAATTTCCCTTTCTGTATTTTCATTGTTAGTGTATAAGAAAGCCACTGATTTCTGTACATTGACTTTGTATCCTGCCACGTTGCTGAATTGTTGTATGAGTTCTAGTAGTTTGGGGGTGGAATGTTTTGGTTTTCCCATATAAAGAATCATGTCATCTGTGAAGAGAGAGAGTTTGTCTTCTTTATTGCCAATTTGGATACCTTTTATTTCTCTTTGTTGTCTGATTGCTGTTGCTAGGACTTCTAATACTATGTTGAACAAGAGTGGTGAGAGTGGGCATCCTTGTCATGTTCCTGATCTCAACGAGAAGGCTTCAAGCTTTTCCCCATTGATATTGGATGTGTGTGATATTTTTTCATGTGTCTGATAGGCATTTGTTGTCTTTTAATGATCAGAAGTGCCCCTCAACTCCCTCCAATTAGATTCTACAGTTTAATACTTCACTTCAAGTATCTGGTGTGGCACCATCCACCCAACAAAAGTGAGATAAATCCTTCCAAATCATAGTTTTGGCAGACCTTAGTGTCCTTAGGCAGACTTCAGTGTCAAGAAAATTATTTTGCATTCAAACATCAAAGACTTTCAATGAATAAATCACTGAAAAAAAATTGGCTCTTATTCATAAGAGGATATCAATTCTCATGACTCAAAAAGTGTTGTAACCACTTAAAAGAAAAAAAAATTTTCTACCATACAGAAATGATGCTGAGAGAATGAGCAAACCTCAAGTCATAAACCCTTATGAAACTTTTGCTCATTGATGCTGTGTAGCCAACAAAAAATTATTAACAAGAGTACAGTTTCATTACAGATGGCTCCAAACCAAAAACAGAAGGAAAACATCATGAAATATGTCATCTAGGTACACTCATACCCATGTACACATGCACACATAGACATAAAAGTAATAAAAATGAAAGGGTCTGAAAGTTTGCTTCATCTCTCTCAGCAATAAGTCACTTGAAAGAAGAAAGAAAATTTCAACAATCATGCCAACTTTTAGGGCCATCTGTTAAGAGTCTGAAATAACCAAAGAGCTACATGCAGAGGAGGCTTCTAGAACTTTGGCATTCCATCCCATACCTCGTGTTCTCTCCTCCTGGGACTTCTTCACCATGAAATGGAATTTACTTATCAGTGTCATATTAGAATCACAGAGTGAACATGGGAGAAAATTTGTCATTATAAGAAGGAATGGCTCCTTTCTACCCATGGAGTGAATCAGTAGGAATGAGAACAAGAAATCTGATGACATGACTCTGATACTGACATACATGAGAATCTAAAACTTTTGGCGGGTTCAAAACTATGAATAAAATTAAATGTGAAACAACAAAAAATAAATTTAAAAGGTCATGGCTATCAGACACATAAAAAAAGTGTTCATCATCACTAGCCATCAGGGAGATTCAAATTAAAACTACATTGAGATACCACCTTACACCAGTTAGAATGGCCAAAATTAGCAAGACAGGAAACAACATGTGTTGGAGAGGATGTGAAGAAAGGGGAACCCTCTTACACTGTTGGTGGGAATGCAAGCTGGTGCAGCCACTTTGGAAAACAGTGTGGAGATTCCTCAAGAAATTAAAAATAGAGCTTCCCTATGACCCTGCAATTGCACTACTGGGGATTTACCCCAAAGATACAGATGTAGTGAAAAGAAGGGCCATCTGTACCCCAATGTTTATAGCAGCAATGGCCACGGTCTCCAAACTGTGGAAAGAGCCAAGATGCCCTTCAACGGATGAATGGATAAGGGAAATGTGGTCCATATACACTATGGAGTATTATGCCTCCATCAGAAAGGATGAATACCCACCTTTTGTAGCAACATGGACGGGACTGGAAGAGATTATGCTAAGTTAAATAAGTCAAGCAGAGAGTCAATTATCATATGGTTTCACTTATTTGTGGAGCATAAAAAATAGCATGGAGGACAAGGGGAGATGGAGAGAAGGGAGTTGAGGGAAATTGGAAGTCCCTCACATGAGAGACTGTGGACTCTGAAAAATAATCTGAGGGTTTTGAAGGGGTGGGGGGGTGGGAGGTTGGGGGAACCAGGTGGTGGGTATTAGGGCACGGATTGCATGGGGCACTGGGTGTGGTGCAAAAACAATGAATACTGTTAAGCTGAAAAGAAATAAAAAATTAAAAAAAAAAAAAAAAGGTCATGTCCCATCTCAACTGGTGTCGCTACAGTAATTGCACCATCAAAAGAGTAACCTGTCCAAACAACAAAATAAACATCTGTTCTAGGAAAACCATGAGAATACCTGATCATCACTGAACAAACTAACTCCAAAAGGACAATCAAGGGGCTCCTGAGGGAAGGGAACACACTAGGGAAATAACTGACAATCCTCTCATAAATTCTCACTTTTGGGATTCACAGGAGACTATGTCCCCTAGGGGGAATCAGACACAGATTTCAGAGAAACACAGATAAGTATCCCATTGTATAGCAAACATGCCAATTTCTCTCCAAAGCAATATCGTGTGTGCAGCAATGTAAGCACCTTCTCTGAGCTGCTTTTCACCCGGGATGTCATGCCCTCCATCGTGCTTGCCTTCTGCTGCAGTGAAAACGGAAGATTCAAGTCCCACCTGCCAGATCTGTAAGGAGGTAGGTTCAGAAGACATACAAATATAGAACAGTTCTTAGGGGTCCCTTTTAGCTCTGCCTTCTTTTATGTGGTTGTGCAGCACCTCCCGTTAGGTGAAGAATGTAAGGAGGTTCATCTTTACAGCTAAGAGGGCTGGCAATCAGGGAAGTGAGAGAGGGAGGATGAGGAAGTATGAAAGTCCATCCTTATTAACCAAAAGTGCATCCAGTCAGAACCAGGTTTTGGGGGGAAATAGCATGTGAGTGAAGTGACATCTGGAAAGGACTGACAAAGTGGCTGTGCAGAGCAGGACCCAAAAAACTTCAGCTCGCCCTGACTTTTTAGCCATGTTTGACTCTGACACAGAACAAATGATCAGGTATCTTGAGGACAAAGAACATGACTGAGCATTCCAGGGTGGTGGGTTCACTCCCACACAGCTTACAAAGCCTTGTAAGTCTCATACACAATGATCAACAAATACTTCCTCCTTTTATATCTCTTTCCCCATGGTTTCTTTGGCTTCTGCATTTCTCTGAATACGTGCTACAGAGGAATTAACTCACAGTTTGGTTTTGCCAATCATGATCAAGTCAGAAAGAAGAGCCTTACAGCGAAGTGTGATGTGAAAAATTCTGAATGACTCCAATGTCTGTGTCACTAATTGCAATCATCAAGATTATCCTCAAAACTACGGGCATTACACAACCAGGAAAGTAATGCATTTTATAACTCATACATTAGTAAACATTCTTAGCTAGAATACTTTTATTAAAGGCATCTGAATCTCTGTTCTGCATTATATTTTATGAATAAATATCATCACTCGGTCACGTCACTTGGGTCATTTAGGCCCAAATGATGACTGCCCCCCAGTAATGGAAGGGGTCCTAAAATAAATGAACAAGACAAAACTACTAACAACAGAATTGTAGGCAATCTCTTACGCTTTGTTTTGCTTTTCTCACCATGGAAATCACACAACATCTAAGTCTCAGACAAGCAAGTTTCCTCAAAGATTCTCCTTCAATTTCCCAAAAACAATGCTGATCTTCCACATCTAGAGTAGGATTGGGCTGACAGAGGGGGTGAATAAGTAGAAGGGGAATCTTTGTCCAGAGGGACAGTTTATGGCTCTCAGCACTGTTCTTGGTTTCTAGAGACTTCTGCTTAGGAGTATCTGATGTTTGTGAGCCTCTGAATCTATCCATAATCATAAGAAGAGAGGCCTTCTAGGACACTTAGTGACACTTCAGACAAAACCCTCAAAAATCCTTAAATAATAGACTAGATATGTTGCTCAGTTTTTCTATCTATAATTAGATATTTAACCTAAACCAAGGTTTTACAGAAGTATTTTAATTCAGCAGGTAGAAGATGGAACTGATATGAAAGCCACTACATAGATGTCTAGTTAACAAAACATGATGAACACTGAAGAATAGATGGTACGTGTGATGTTTTTTGTCCAGTTACCAGATGACCTTAAGACACCAACACTGATCCAGAATAACAGTGAAATGCATAAAGATTTGTGTGCTGTTTCTCTCTCTTCTGATACCTAACATTTGTGTCTCTAATTCCAAAGATTTAAGTAATTGAAATTCTGTGTCCAATAACAAGGGTCTATATAGCTCTTAATCTATAGATAAAGATACATGATGTTCATACCTACTTACATTTGTGAGTGCTGTCATCAACCTTCTCTAAGCTGCTTATCACAGAACATCCTGTCTTTTACTGTGAGAAAACTCTGAAAGAGAAATGAGAGAATACAAAGTTTCAAAGTCTGATCATACCAAGCACTCTCTGAAATTCACAGACTTCAGCAGCATAGTTATCTTATTAATCTAATGGAATAATAGAATGAATCTAAGGGAGCTAGGGATCTCCACAAAGGAAATAATCTTGAAGATGAAAGAGTAAGACCACCTTTGTCATTGTCACTTTTCTTCTCCTCCCCTTAGGAAGCCATGAATAGGTCAGGAGTCAGCACAGTGACTGAATTCATACTCCTGAGTTTTCCGTGCTCCAAAGAGGTTCAGGTCATCCTCTTCATGCTGTTCTTGGTGTCCTACATCCTGACACTGATGGGGAATGGAGCCATTGTCTGTGCAGTGAAGCTGGATCGCA
Organism: Mustela putorius furo; assembly: GCF_011764305.1. Taxonomy (NCBI): domain Eukaryota; kingdom Metazoa; phylum Chordata; class Mammalia; order Carnivora; family Mustelidae; genus Mustela; species Mustela putorius. Next base: position 56,339 of record NW_025421446.1, on the reverse strand, counting down.
GGCTTCACACTCCCATGTACATTCTGCTAGCCAACTTTGCATTCCTGGAGATCTGCTACATCAACACAACTGTTCCCAACATGTTAAAGAACTTCTTATCTGAGACCAAAACCATCTCTTTCATGGCTTGTTTCTTCCAATTCTACTTCTTCTTCTCCATGGGTATCACTGAGACCCTCTTACTGCCCCTCATGGCTTTTGATCGTTACCTGGCCATCTGCCAGCCTCTCCATTATCCTGTCATTATGAACAACCACCTCTGCATGAACCTGGTGGCCCTGTGCTGGGTCACAGCTTTCCTCTGCTATCCGATCCCTATCTATTTTATCACACAACTCCCTTTTTGTGGCCCCAACACCATTGACCACTTTGTATGTGACCCTGGGCCTCTGCTGGCCCTGTCCTGCATCCCTGCCCCTGGAATTGAGCTTTCCTGTTCTATATTGAGCTCTCTTATTATATTCATCACCTTCTTCTTCATTCTTGGGTCCTATACCCTGGTTCTCAGAGCAGTGTTGCGTGTCCCTTCAGCAGCTGGCCGACGTAAGGCCTTCTCCACCTGTGGTTCCCACCTGGCTGTGGTGTCTCTCTTCTATGGATCCATCATGGTGATGTACATTAGCCCAACCTCTGGTAATCCAGGTGGGATACAGAAGATTGTAACTTTGTTCTACTCATTGGTGACCCCACTTATAAACCCCCTGATCTATAGTCTCCGAAATAAAGACATGAAAGCTGCCTTGAGAAAAATTCATATGTGCACAGGAATTAGTCAAAGCAAATGAGAGTTCATGAGTTGGTCAAAATCAGAATTAATTCTTTTCCCCATTTCCATTACCACCTAAAAAGTAGTTGTTTATTCATCTGTCCCTTGAAACACAGACTCAAATTTATCTATTTCTGCCAGGTCACATAATGGAACACAGTATGACAAATTAAATCACACCTTGTCCTCGAATCATGATTTTGTATATTGTAATTGGGATAAATGACCTGGATGCCTGACCTCCAATAACCGCTTGTCCACTTATCTGTGATTAACTTAGTCCCTGGCCTCATGCTTTTCTGGCCTCTATTAAGTGCATCCATTCTTATACTTGGTTTTTCTTGCTTAGACATCTCTGTTCTACTCCTTAGAAGGGTATTCATACCTTTGTAGCACTGATAAAAAGTAACAAGTGCCAATTAAATCATTACTGAGCTAGCATTTTTATTTAATTGACATCCAAAACACCAACAATGACCTAAAGCACTGTCTCCCAAAACTGTTTCATAATTACTTAGGGAGCTCTTTAAAGAACAGATTGTCACTATAAATATTGGGGTACAGATGGCCCTTCTTTTCACTACATCTGTATCTTTGGGATAAATACCCAGTAGTACAATTGCAGGGTCATAGAGAAGCTCTATTTTAAATTTCTTTAGGAATCTCCACACTGTTCTCCAAATTGGCAGCACCAACTTGCATTCCCACCAACAGTGTAAGAGGGTTCCCCTTTCTCCACATCCTCTCCAACACACGTTGTTTCCTGTCTTGCTAATTTTGGCCATTCTAACTGGTGTAAGGTGGTATCTCAATGTGGTTTTAATTTGAATCTCCCTGATGGGTAATGATGATGAATATTTCTTCATGTGTCTGATAGCCATTTGTATGTCTTCATTGGAGAAGTGTCTGTTCATGTCTTCTGCTCATTTTTTGACATAGCAGCGATGGCCATGGTCACCAAACTGTGGAAAGAGCCAAGATTCCCTTTAATGGATGAATGGATAAGGAAGATATGGTCCATATACACTATGGAGTATTATGCCTCCATCAGAAAGGATGAATACTCAACTTTTGTATCAACATGGACGGGACTGGAAGAGATTATGTTGAGTGAAATAAGTCAAGCAGAGAGAACCAATTATCGCATGGTTCCACTTATTTGTGGAGCATAAGTGATAACATGGAGGACATGGGGAGATGGAGAGGAGAAGGGAATTGCGGGAAATCGAAGGGGGAGGTGGACTCTGAAAAACAATCTGAGGGTTTTGAAAGGGAGGGGGTGGGGGGTTGAGGGAGCCTGGTGGTGGTATTATGGAGGGCATGTATTGTATGGAACACTGGGTGTGGTGCATAAACAATGAAACCTGTTACATTGAAAAGAAATTAATTTTTTTTAAAAAAAGTAAAATATAATAATAATAAATATAAAATCTTAAAAAAAAACAGATTGTCATTTTTTCTCTGAATCGAAATGAGAATCTTTGAAGTGGACTCCTGGAAATCCTTATTTTAGTGTTACTCAAGTGGTTCTGGTGCACCTGACCAGCACCAATCCACAAATGATCTTATATAACCACTATTTTTTTTAATTTCCAATTTCAATTTATTTTTTTATTATGTTATATTAGTCACCATACACTACATCATTAGTTTTTTATTTTTGGTCTTGTGAATAGTGTTCCATGATTGATTATTTGCATATAATACCCAATGCTCATTGCAACATGTGCTCTCCTTAATACCCATCACCAGGCTAACACATTCCCCCCACCCCAGCCCCTCTTCTCTGAAACCCTCAGATTGTTTCCTGGAGTCCAGAGTTTCTCATGGTTCATCTTCCTGAGTTCCCTCCCTTCCTTCCTTCCCCTAATGTCCTCCATGCTATTCCTTATGTTCCACATATGAATGAAACCATATAATAATTGTCTTTCTCTGCTTGACTTATTTCACTTAGCATAATCCCCTCCAGTTCCATCCATGCCAACAAAAATGGTAGGTATTCATCCTTTCTGATGGCTGAGTAATATTACATTGTCCACATGAACCACATCTTTATCCATTCATCTGTTCAAGGGCATCTCAGCTCCTTCCACAGTTTGGCTATTGTGGACATTGCTGTTATGAACATTGGGGTCCCTGTGCCCCTCCTTGTCACTACATCTGTATCTTTGGTGTAAATACCCAGTAGTTCAATTGCTAGGTCATGGGGTAGCTCTATTTTTAAATTTTTGAGGAACCTCCATACTGTTTTCCAAAGTGGCTGTACCAACTTGCATTCCCACCCACAATGTAAGAAGGTTTGCCTTTCTCCACAACCTCTCCAACATTTGTTGTTTCCTGCCTTGTTAATTTTTGCCATTCTCACTGGTGTAAGATGGTACCTCAATAGAACCACTATTTAAATAAATACATGGCGATCCTATCGGTCAAGATGGTGGAGAAGTAGCAAGCTGAGACTGCTTCAGCTAGCCGGAGATCAGCTAGATAGCTTATCTAAAGATTGCAAACACCTGAAAATCCATCGGCAGATCGAAGAGAAGAAGAACAGCAATTCTGGAAACAGAAAAACAACCACTTTCTGAAAGGTAGAACCGGCGGAGAAGTGAATCCAAAGCGACGGGAAGATAGACCCCGGGGGGAGGGGCCGGCTCCCGGCAAGCGGCGGAGCAACCGCGCACAAAATCAGGACTTTTAAAAGTCTGTTCCGCTGAGGGACATCGCTCCAGAGGCTAAACCGGGGCGAAGCCCACGCGGGGTCAGCGTGGCCTCAGGTCCCGCAGGGTCACAGAAGGATCGGGGGTGTCTGAGTGTCGCAGAGCTTGCGGGTATTGGAACGGGAAAGCCGGCTACAGAGACAGAGCCGACAGTAAGCTCGCAGCTCCGTGTTACCTTGAACCGGTCGCAGGCTCGGTGAGCTCGGAGCGCGGCCGGAGGTCAGGCAGACGGGAGTAACTGGGCGAGGTTCCCTGAGCGCGCACTGAGGAGTGCGGCCCTGGGCTCTCGGCTCCTCCGGGCCGGAGACCAGGAGGCCGCCATTTGTATTCCCGTCCTCTGGAACTCTACGGAAAGCGCTCAGGGAACAAAAGCTCCTGAAAGCAAACCCGAGCGGATTACTCACCCCGGCCCCAGGTAAGGGCGGTGTAATTCCGCCTGGGGCAAAGACACTTGAGAATCACTACAACAGGCCCCTCCCCCAGAAGATCAACAAGAAATCCAGCCGAGACCAAGTTCACCTACCAAGGAGTGCGGTTTCAATACAAGGAGAGCAGCAGAATTCCAGAGGAGGAGAAAGCCAAGCACGGAACTCATGGCTTTTTTCCTGTGATTTTTTTTTTAGTCTTGCAGTTAATTTAATTTTTTCTTTTTCATTTTTTTTTTTTCTCGCCTTCGGGTAAAAAATTTCTTTTTTTAACTGTTACCTTTTTCTTTTTTAACGATTTTTTACTAGTTTATCTAATATATATATATATATTTTACATTTTTCTTAGGTGTTTTCTTTTTTTAAAAATTCTTTTCTTTTCTTTTCTTTTTTTTTCTTTTCTTTTTGCTTTTTTCTTTCTTTCTTCCTTTTTGAACCTCTTTTTATCCCCTTTCTCCCCACTCACGATTTTGGATCTCTTCTAATTTGGATAAAGCATATTTTCCTGGGGTTGTTGCCACCCTTTTAATATTTTACTTGCCCCTTCATTTACTCTTATCTTGACAAAATGACAAGACGTAAAAATTCAACACAAAAAAAAGAACAAGAGGCAGTACCGAAGGCTAGGGACCTAATCAATACAGACATCGGTAATATGTCAGATCTAGAGTTCAGAATGACAATTCTCAAGGTTCTAGCCGGGCTCGAAAAAGGCATGGAAGATATTAGAGAAACCCTCTCGAGAGATATAAAAGCCCTTTCTGGAGAAATAAAAGAACTAAAATCTAACCAAGGTGAAATCAAAAAAGCTATTAATGAGGTGCAATCAAAAATGGAGGCTCTAACTGCTAGGATAAATGAGGCAGAAGAAAGAATTAGTGATATAGAAGACCAAATGACAGAGAATAAAGAAGCTGAGCAAAAGAGGGACAAACAGCTACTGGACCACGAGGGGAGAATTCGAGAGATAAGTGACACCATAAGACGAAACAACATTAGAATAATTGGGATTCCAGAAGAAGAAGAAAGTGAGAGGGGAGCAGAAGGTATACTGGAGAGAATTATTGGGGAGAATTTCCCCAATATGGCAAAGGGAACGAGCATCAAAATTCAGGAGGTTCAGAGAATGCCCCTCAAAATCAATAGGAATAGGCCCACACCCCGTCACCTAATAGTAAAATTTACAAGTCTCAATGACAAAGAGAAAATCCTGAAAGCAGCCCGGGAAAAGAAGTCTGTAACATACAATGGTAAAAATATTAGATTGGCAGCTGACTTATCCACAGAGACCTGGCAGGCCAGAAAGAGCTGGCATGATATTTTCAGAGCACTAAACGAGAAAAACATGCAGCCAAGAATACTATATCCAGCTAGGCTATCATTGAAAATAGAAGGAGAGATTAAAAGCTTCCAGGACAAACAACAACTGAAAGAATTTGCAAATACCAAACCAGCTCTACAGGAAATATTGAAAGGGGTCCTCTAAGCAAAGAGAGAGCCTACAAGTGGTAGATCAGAAAGGAACAGAGACCATATACAGTAACAGTCACCTTACAGGCAATACAATGGCACTAAATTCATATCTCTCAATAGTTACCCTGAATGTGAATGGGCTAAATGCCCCTGTCAAAAGACACAGGGTATCAGAATGGATAAAAAAACAAAACCCATCTATATGTTGCCTCCAAGAAACACATTTTAAGCCTGAAGACACCTCCAGATTTAAAGTGAGGGGGTGGAAAAGAATTTACCATGCTAATGGACATCAGAAGAAAAGCAGGAGTGGCAATCCTTATATCAGATCAATTAGATTTTAAGCCAAAGACTATAATAAGAGATGAGGAAGGACACTATATCATACTCAAAGGGTCTGTCCAACAAGAAGATTTAACAATTTTTAAATATCTATGCCCCCAATGTGGGAGCAGCCAACTATATAAACCAATTAATAACAAAATCAAAGAAAACACATCAACAATAATACAATGATAGTAGGGGACTTTAACACTCCCCTCACTGAAATGGACAGGTCATCCAAGCAAAAGATCAGCAAGGAAATAAAGGCCTTAAATGACACACTGGACCAGATGGACATCACAGATATATTCAGAATATTTCATCCCAAAGCAACAGAATACACACATTCTTCTCTAGTGCACATGGAACATTCTCCAGAATAGATCACATCCTCGGTCCTAAATCAGGACTCAACCGGTATCAAAAGATTGGGATCATTCCCTGCATATTTTCAGACCACAATGCTCTAAAGCTAGAACTCAACCACAAAAGGAAGTTTGGAAAGAACCCAAATACATGGAGACTAAACAGTATCCTTCTAAAGAATGAATGGGTCAACCGGGAAATTAAAGAAGAATTGAAAAAAATCATGGAAACAAATGATAATGAAAATACAACGGTTCAAAATCTGTGGGACACAACAAAGGCAGTCCTGAGAGGAAAATATATAGCGGTACAAGCCTTTCTCAAGAAACAAGAAAGGTCTCAGGTACACAACCTAACCCTACACCTAAAGGAGCTGGAGAAAGAACAAGAAAGAAACCCTAAGCCCAGCAGGAGAAGAGAAATCATAAAGATCAGAGCAGAAATCAATGAAATAGAAACCAAAAAAAAAACAATAGAACAAATCAACGAAAACTAGGAGCTGGTTCTTTGAAAGAATTAATAAAATTGATAAACCCCTGGCCCGACTTATCAAAAAGAAAAGAGAAAGGACCCAAATAAATAAAATCATGAATGAAAGAGGAGAGATCACAACTAACACCAAAGAAATACAAACTATTATAAGAACATACTATGAGCAACTCTACGGCAATAAATTTGACAATCTGGAAGAAATGGATGCATTCCTAGAAACATATAAACTACCACAACTGAACCAGGAAGAAATAGAAAGCCTGAACAGACCTATAACCAGTAAGGAGATTGAAACAGTCATTAAAAATCTCCAAACAAACAAAAGCCCAGGGCCAGACGGCTTCCCGGGGGAATTCTACCAAACATTTAAAGAAGAACTAATTCCTATTCTCCTGAAACTGTTCCAAAAAATAGAAATGGAAGGAAAACTTCCAAACTCATTTTATGAGGCCAGCATCACCTTGATCCCAAAACCAGACAAGGATCCCCACCAAAAAAGAGAGCTATAGACCGATATCCTTGATGAACACAGATGCGAAAATACTCAACAAAATACTAGCCAATAGGATTCAACAGTACATTAAAAAGATTATTCACCACGACCAAGTGGGATTTATTCCAGGGCTGCAAGGTTGGTTCAACATCCGCAAATCAGTCAATGTGATACAACACATCAATAAAAGTAAGAACAAGAACCATATGATACTCTCAATAGATGCTGAAAAAGCATTTGACAAAGTACAACATCCCTTCCTGATCAAAACTCTGCAAAGTGTAGGGATAGAGGGCACATACCTCAATATCATCAAAGCCATCTATGAAAAACCCACCGCAAATATCATTCTCAATGGAGAAAAACTGAAATCTTTTCCGCTAAGGTCAGGAACACGGCAGGGATGTCCATTATCACCACTGCTATTCAACATCGTACTAGAGGTCCTAGCCTCAGCAATCAGACAACAAAAGGAAATTAAAGGCATCCAAATCGGCAAAGAAGAAGTCAAATTATCACTCTTCGCAGATGATATGATACTATATGTGGAAAACCCAAAGACTCCACTCCAAAACTGCTAGAACTTATACAGGAATTCAGTAAAGTGTCAGGATATAAAATCAATGCACAGAAATCAGTTGCATTTCTCTACACCAACAGCAAGACAGAAGAAAGAGATATTAAGGAGTCAATCCCATTTACAATTGCATCCAAAACCATAAGATACCTAGGAATAAAACCTAACCAAAGAGACACAGAATCTATACTCAGAAAACTATAAAGTACTCATGAAAGAAATTGAGGAAGACACAAAGAAATTGGAAAAAATGTTCCATGCTCCTGGATTGGAAGAATAAATATTGTGAAAATGTCTATGCTACCTAAAGCAATCTACACATTTAATGCAATTCCTATCAAAGTACCATCCATCTTTTTCAAAGAAATGGAACAAATAATTCTAAAATTTATATGGAACCAGAAAAGACCTCGAATAGCCAAAGGGATATTGAAAAAGAAAAGCCAACGTTGGTGGCATCACAATTCCGGACTTCAAGCTCTATTACAAAGCTGTCATCATCAAGACAACATGGTACTGGCACAAAAACAGACACATAGATCAATGGAACAGAATAGAGAGCCCAGAAATAGACCCTCAAATCTATGGTCAACTAATCTTCGACAAAGCAGGAAAGAATGTCCAATGGAAAAAAGACAGCCTTTTCAATAAATGGTGCTGGGAAAATTGGACAGCCACATGCAGAAAAATGAAATTGGACCATTTCCTTACACCACACACAAAAATAGACTCAAAATGGATGAAGGACCTCAATGTACGAAAGGAATCCATCAAAATCCTTGAGGAGAACACGGGCAGCAACCTCTTCGACCTCTGCCGCAGCAAATATCTTCCTAGGAACAACGCAAAAGGCAAGGGAAGCAAGGGAAAAAATGAAACTACTGGGATTTCATCAAGATCAAAAGCTTTTGCACAGCAAAGGAAACAGTTAACAAAATCAAAAGACAACTGACAGAATGGGAGAAGATATTTGCAAACGACATATCAGATAAAGGACTAGTGTCCAGAATCTATAAAGAACTTAGCAAACTCAACACCCAAAGAACAAATAATCCAATCAAGAAATGGGCAGAAGACATGAACAGACATTTCTGCAAAGAAGACATCCAGATGGCGAACAGACACATGAAAAAGTGCTCCATATCACTCAGCATCAGGGAAATACAAATCAAAACCACAATGAGATATCACCTCACACCAGTCAGAATGGCTAAAATCAACAAGTCAGGAAATGACAGATGCTGGCGAGGATGCGGAGAAAGGGGAACCCTCCTACACTGTTGGTGGGAATGCAAGCTGGTGCAGCCACTCTGGAAAACAGCATGGAGGTTCCTCAAAATGTTGAAAATAGAACTGCCCTATGACCCAGCAATTGCACTATTGGGTATTTACCCTAAAGATACAAATGTTGTGATCCAAAGGACACATGCACCCGAATGTTTATAGCAGCAATGTCCACAATAGCCAAACTATGGAAAGAACCTAGATGTCCATCAACAGATGAATGGATCAAGAAGATGTGGTATATATACACAATGGAATACTATGCAGCCATCAAAAGAAATGAAATCTTGCCATTTGCAACAACATGGATGGAACTAGAGCGTATCATGCTTAGCGAAATAAGTCAAGCAGAGAAAGACAACTATCATATGATCTCCCTGATATGAGGAAGTGGTGATGCAACATGGAGGCTTAAGTGGGTAGAAGAAGAATAAATGAAACAAGATGGGATTGGGAGGGAGACAAACCATAAGAGACTCTTAATCTCACAAAACAAACTGAGGGTTGCCGGGGGGAGGGGGTTTGGGAGAAGGGGGTGGGATTATGGACATTGGGGAGGGTATGTGATTTGGTGTGTGCTGTGAAGTGTGTAAACCTGGTGATTCACAGACCTGTACCCCTGGGGATAAAAATATATGTTTATAAAAAATAAAAAAGTAAAGATTTAAACAAAAAAAAATAAAATAAAAAAAAATAAATAAAAATAAATAAATAAATAAATACATGGCATAGAGAAATGAAATCCTACCTTAGCTGGGAAATTGCTTCCAAGGAAGAAAGAATCTGATAATTTGTGTCTTCCTCAATTTCTTTCATGAGTACTTTATAGTTTTCTGAGTATAGATTCTGTGCCTCTTTGGTTAGGTTTATTCCTAGGTATCTTATGGTTTTGGGTGCAATTGTAAATGGGATTGACTCCTTAATTTCTCTTTCTTCTGTCTTGCTGTTGGTGTAGAGAAATGCAACTGATTTCTGTGCATTGATTTTATATCCTGACACTTTACTGAATTCCTGTATAAGTTCTAGCAGTTTTGGAGTGGAGTCTTTTGGGTTTTCCACATATAGTATCATATCATCTGCGAAGAGTGATAATTTGACTTCTTCTTTGCCGATTTGGATGCCTTTAATTTCCTTTTGTTGTCTGATTGCTGAGGCTAGGACCTCTAGTACTATGTTGAATAGCAGTGGTGATAATGGACATCCCTGCCGTGTTCCTGACCTTAGCGGAAAAGCTTTCAGTTTTTCTCCATTGAGAATGATATTTCGGTGGGTTTTCATAGATGGCTTTGATTGATGGATCCTTGTCTGGTTTTGGGATTCAAGGTTGATGCCTGGCATCATAAAAGGAGTTGGAAGTTTTCCTTCCATTTCTATTTTTTGGAACAGTTTCAGGAGAATAGGAATTAGTTCTTCTTTAAATGTTTGGTGTTAGAATTCCCCGGGGAAGCGTTGGCCCCTGGGATTTTGTTTGTTTGGAGATTTTTAATGACTGTTTCAATCTCCTACTGGTTATAGGTCTGTTCAGGCTTTCTATTTCTTCCTGGTTCAGTTGTGGTAGTTTATATGTTTCTAGGAATGCATCCATTTCTTCCAGATTGTCAAATTTGGTGGTAGAGTTGCTCATACTATGTTCTTATAATAGTTTGTATTTCTTTGGTGTTAGTTGTGATCTCTCCTCTTTCATTCATGATTTTATTTATTGGGTCCTTTCTCTTTTCTTTTGATAAGTCTGGCCAGGGGGTTATCAATTTTATTAATTCTTTCAAAGAACCAGCTCCTAGTTTCGTTGATTTGCTCTATTGTCTTTTTGGTTTCTATTTCATTGATTTCTGCTCTCTGATCTTTATGATTTCTCTTCTCCTGCTTAGCTTAGGATTTTCTTTCTTGTTCTTTTCTCCAGCTCCTTTAGGTGTAGGGTTAGGTTGTGTACCTGAGACCTTTCTTGTTTCTTGAGAAAGGCTTGTACCGCTATATATTTTCCTCTCAGGACTGCCTTTGTTGTGTCCCACAGATTTTGAAACGTTGTATTTTCATTATCATTTGTTACCATTATTTTTTTTCAATTCTTCTTTAATTTCCCGGTTGACCCATTCATTCTTTAGAAGGATGCTGTTTAGTCTCCATGTATTTGGGTTCTTTCCAAAATTCCTTTTGTGGTTGAGTTCTAGCTTTAGAGCATTGTGGTCTGAAAATATACAGGGAATGATCCCAATCTTTTGATACCGGTTGAGTCCTGATTTAGGACCGAGGATGTGATCTATTCTGGAGAATGTTCCATGTGCACTAGAGAAGAATGTGTATTCTTTTCTTTGGGATGAAATGTTCTGAATATATCTGTGATGTCCATCTGGTCCAGTGTGTCATTTAAGGCCTTTATTTCCTTGTTGATCTTTTGCTTGGATGATCTGTCCATTTCAGTGAGGGGAGTGTTAAAGTCCCCTACTATTATTGTATTATTGTTGATGTGTTTCTTTGATTTTTGTTATTAATTGGTTTATATAGTTGGCTGCTCCCACGTTGGGGGCATAGATATTTAAAATTGTTAAATCTTCTTGTTGGACAGACCCTTTGAGTATTATATAGTGTCCTTCCTCATCTCTTATTATAGTCTTTGGCTTAAAATCTCATTGATCTGATATAAGGATTGCCACCCCAGCCTTCTTCTGATGTCCATTAGCATGGTAAATTCTTTTCCACCCCCTCACTTTAAATGTGGAGGTGTCTTCGGGCTTAAAATGAGTTTCTTGGAGGCAACATATAGATGGGTTTTGTTTTTTTATCCATTCTGATACCCTGTGTCTTTTGACAGGGGCATTTAGCCCATTACCATTCAGGGTAACTATTGAGAGATATGAATTTAGTGCCATTGTATTGCCTGTAAAGTGACTGTTACTGTATATGGTCTCTGTTCCTTTCTGATCTACCACTTGTAGGCTCTCTCTTTGCTTAGAGGACACCTTTCAATATTTCCTGTAAAGCTGGTTTGGTGTTTGCAAATTCTTTCAGTTGTTGTTTGTCCTGGAAGCTTTTAATCTCTCCTTCTATTTTCAATGATAGCCTAGCTGGGTATAGTATTCTTGGCTGTATGTTTTTCTCATTTAGTGCTCTGAAAATATCATGCCAGCTCTTTCTGGCCTGCCAGGTCTCTGTGGATAAGTCAGCTGCCAATCTAATATTTTTACCATTGTATGTTACAGACTTCTTTTTCCGGGCTGCTTTCAGGCTTTTCTCTTTGTCACTGAGACTTGTAAATTTTACTATTAGGTGACGGGGTGTGTGCCTATGCTTATTGATTTTGACGGGCGTTCTCTGAACCTCCTGAATTTTGATGCTCGTTCCCTTTGCCATATTGGGGAAATTCTCCCCAATAATTCTCTCCAGTATACCTTCTGCTCCCCTCTCTCTTTCTTCTTCTTCTGGAATCCCAATTATTCTAATGTTGTAGAAATTGAGTTTTTTAATAATTCCAGCTACAATGACATCAAAATATATTGAATACAGACAGAATTGATAAAAGATGAAAAAATTATACAATGGAAATAACAAAAACATATTTGAGAGAAATTAAAGAGGTATTTAACTGTAAAGATACAACTTGTTTATGGGTTGGAAAATTCAGTAGGGTTAAGATATCAATTCTTTCTAATTTTGGCCACTCTAAGTCCTAAGGTGGTATCTCAATGTGGTTTAAATTTGAATCTCCCTGAGGGCTAGTGATGATGAACATTTTTTCATGCGTCTGATAACCATTTGTATGTCTTCATTGGAGAAGTGTCTGTTCATTTCTTCTGCCCATTTTTCAATATGATTATCGGCTTTGTGTGTGTTGAGTTTGAGAAGTTATTTATAGATCTTGGATATCAACCTTTTGTCTATACTGTCACTTGCAAATATCTTCTCCCATACCGTGGGTTGCCTCTTTGTTTTCTTGACTGTTTCCTTTGCTGTGCAGAAACTTTTGATTTTGATGAAGTCCCAAAAGTTTATTTTCGCTTTTGTTTCCTTTGCCTTTGGAGACATATCTTGAAAGAAGTTGCTGTGGCTGATATCGAAGAGGTTACTGCCTATGTTCTCCTCTAGGATTCTGATGGATTCCTGCCTCACATTGAGGTCTTTTATCCATTTTGAGTTTATCTTTGTGTACGGTGTAAGAGAATGATCGAGTTTAATTCTTCTGCATATAGCTGTCCAGTTTTCCCAACACCATTTATTGAAGAGACTGTCTTTTTTTCCACTGTATATTTTTTCCTGCCTTCTCAAAGATTATTTGCCCGTAGAGTTGAGGGTCCATATCTGGGCTCTCTACTCTGTTCCACTGGTCTATGTGTCTGTCTTTACGCCAGTACCATGCTGTCCTGGTGATCACAGCTTTGTAGTAAAGCTTGAAATCAGGTAACATGATGCCCCCAGTTTTATTTTTGTTTTTCAACATCTCCTTATCAATTAGGGGTCTCTTCTGATTTCATACAAACTTTTCGATTATTTGCTCCAGCTCTTTGAAGAATACCGGTGGAATTTTGATCAGAATGGCATTAAAAGTATAGATTGCTCTAGGCAGTATAGACATTTTAACAATGTTTATTCTTCCAATCCAAGAGCATGGAATGGCCTTCCATCTTTTATGTCTTCTTCAATTTCTTTCATGAGTGTTCTGTAGTTCCTTGAGTACAGATCCTTTACCTCTTTGGTTAGGTCTATTCCCAGGTATCTTATGGTTCTTGATGCTGTAGTAAATGGAATCGATTCTCTAATTTCCCTTTCTGTATTTTCATTGTTAGTGTATAAGAAAGCCACTGATTTCTGTACATTGACTTTGTATCCTGCCACATTGCTGAATTGTTTTATGGTTCTAGTAGTTTGGGGCGGAGTGTTGTGGTTTTCCCATGTAAAGAATCATGTCATCTGTGAAGAGAGAGAGTTTCTCTTCTTCATTGCCCAATTTGGATACCTTTTATTTCTCTTTGTTGTCAGATTGCTGTTGCTAGGACTTCTAATACTATGTTGAACAAGAGTGGTGAGAGTGGGCATCCTTGTCATGTTCCTGATCTCAACGAGAAGGCTGCAAGCTTTTCCCCATTGAGAATGATATTGGCTGTGGGTCTTTCATAGATAGATTTGATGAAGTTCAGAAATGTTCCCTCTATCCCTATACTTTGAAGCATTTTAATCAGGAATGGATGCTGGATTTTGTCAAATGCTTTTTCTGCATCAATTGAGAGGACAACAATGTGGTTCTTCTCTCTTCTCTTATTAATTTGTTCTATCACATTGATTGATTTGCAAATGCTGAACCATCCTTGTAGCCCAGTAATGAATCCCACCTGGTCATGGTGGATAATATGTTTAATGTGCTATTGTATCCTGTTTGCTAGAATCTTGTTGAGAATCTTAGCATCCATATTCACATTGAGATATCAACTTACACCAGTTAGAATGGCCAAAATTAGCAAGACAGGAAACAACATGTGTTGGAGGGGATGTGGAGAAAGGGGAACCCTCTTACACTGTTGGTGGGAATGCAAGCTGGTGCAGCCACTTTGGAAAAACAGTGTGGAGACTCCTCAAGAAATTAAAAATAGAGCTTCCCTATGACCCTGCAATTGCACTACTGGGGATTTACCCCAAAGAAACAGATGTAGTGAAAAGAAGGGCCATCTGTACCCCAATGTTTATAGCAGCAATGGCCATGATCGCCAAATTGTGGAAAGAGACAAGATGCCCTTCAACGGATGAATGGATAAGGAAGATGTAGTCCATATTCACTATGGAGTTTTTATGCCTCCATCAGAAAGGATGAATACCCAACTTTTGTAGCAACATGGACGGGACTGGAAGAGATTATGCTGAGTGAAATAAGTTAAGCAGAGAGTCAATTATCACATGGTTTCACTTATTTGTGGAGCATAGCAAATAGCATGGAGGACAAGGAGAGTTAGAGAGGAGAAGGGAGTTGAGGGAAATTGGAAGTGGAGGTGAACCATGAGAGACTATGGACTCTGAAAAACAATCTGAGGGTTTTGAAGGGGCAAGGGGTGGGAGGTTGGGGCAACCAGGTGGTGGGTATTGGAAAGGGCACGGATTGCATGGAGCACTGGGTGTGGTACAAAAACAATGAATACTGTTACACTGAAAATAAATTTAAAATTTTTTTTTTAAAAGATATCAATTATTCCCAAAATGATCTATGGATTCAATGAAATCTCAATCAAAATCCCAGTGGGACTTTTTTGGGAGAAATTGGAAAGCTAATTTTCAAATTTATCTGGAAATGCAAAAGATTTACACTAGACAAAGTTGGAGTAACACTGTTTAAGATGTATTATAAAAGTACAAATGATCAAAATAATGTGGCATTGACATTAAATTAAACTAATAGATCAATGGAAGAAAACAGCATCCAGAAATAGTTCTGATTTCCAACAAAAGCAATTGAGTGGTGAAAGGATAGTAATTTTAAAACATGGTGCTGGAATAACTGAATGCCCATATCAGAAAAATAAATTTAGTATCTCAACAACCTCTCAAAATACATAAAAATGAACTCAAAATGGGTCATCAATTATAAAACCTGAAACTATAGGATACATAAAATACTAACACAGGGGGAAATCCTTCTGACTCTGGCTTAGGCAAACTTCTTAAGTACAACACCAAAAGCATTTAAACAACAAATTCCTAACCTGGACTCCACCAAATTTAAAAATATCTGCTCTTGGAAAAAAACTGTCAAGAGAATGAAAACAGAAGCCACAGACTAGGAGGAAATATTGTCAAAGCTTATATCTGTTGAAGGACTTGCAACTAGAATATATCTTTTTTAAAAACACTCAAAATATCAATAATAAGAAAACAAATGACCCAACTAAAACATGGAAAAATATTTGAGCACACACAGAACAGAACATATACAAATATAAAATAAGCAAATGAAAATCTTTTCAACGTCACTTCTCATTAAGGAATTACAAATTAAAACCATGATGTGCTACCACCATATGTATACCAGAATCACTACAATTAAAAAGAACAACTCTACCAATGTTGGTGGTGATATAAAGGAACCAGAGCTCTCAAATACTGCTAGTGTGAATATATAATGGTAAACAGTTTGCCATTATCTTAAAATTGTAAGCATGTATCTACCATTTCATAAAGCTGTTACACCCCCTAGCTACTTACCTAGGAGAAAAAAGCATGTGACATACAAACTCTTATACATTAATGTTCCTAGCAGTTTTATTCATAATGACACAAAATTGGAAAGCGACCCGAACATCCATCAAAAGCCCAAACACATGAGCAAATTCCTGTCTGTCCATATAACAGAATATGACTCAGCAAGAAAAAGAAATAATGCCTCAATAGATACAACAACATGGATTTATCTCAAAATACTTGTGCTGAGTGAAAAAAAAAACTAAACCAAAAAAAAAAAAAGTAAGGTATGATTCCATATACATATATGTATTCCATATACATTCCAAATATGTATTCCATATACATATATATGTACATATATATATGAAAAGTACAAACATCTATAGCAAGACATAGATCAGTGGTTACCTGGGAAGTGATGTCAGGAAATTCCTATGATGTAGGAATTTCAAAGGGGAACACTTAGGGAAGTTGGAGATAGATTTGTGGTTTGGCTAATTAATGAGGCAATTAATTGATTTGTTAATATATCGTTCTACCTATGTGAGATTTAAAACAAAGACAATATTTCAACTTGTAGAGGACACACAAACACACACACACACAAAAATTATGGTAGACCCCCAAGGGAAGGGCATAATGAGCAGAAAGATGTCTCTTGACACTGTTTTCCTTTCAGAAGCAGTAAATGGATCCTCAAGGATCAAAAAAAAAAAAAAAACCTGGGTTACTTCCTGACAGACTCTGTTTATAACCCCTTCATCCTTCCACAAACCACTTCCACTTCTTTTCTCCTCCCTGGTCACTGCCATCTCTCTAAGGAAATGAAAAAAGCAGCTTTTGAGAAGTTTCAGTTTGGAATTCCCCCTTGCTGATTCAGGTAAAGAGGTTACAAGTATTTAGAAGAGCCAAAGCCATAATCTACAAGCTTCTAGCCACAGCCAGTTAGTTCTTAAGCTTTTACAGGTCAGGCACGGGTCAAGGTACTGCTACAGACATTTATCTCATCCAGTAATCTTTACTACAGCCCTTTAAAAGAGCATTATTGCACACCTGGGTGGCTCAGTCAGTTAAGTGGCTGCCTTTGGCTCAGGTCATGATCCTAGGATCCTGGGATCGAGTCCCCCATCAGGCTCCCTGCTCAGCAGAGAGCCTGTTTCTCCCACCCTCTGCTTACTTGTACTCTCTCTCTCTCTCTCTGTCAAATAAGTAAATAAATAATTTTTAAGGGCATTTATAAGGCCCAATTTATCACTAAAGAACTGAGTATTAATTTCCTATGGCTCATTTAAAAAGCTCTTGACCCTAAATATAGTGCTTTTTCCCATTATGCACAGCTGCTTATCACTCATCCCAATCAGCAAAATTATCCTTACTCTTCAGTATTTTCTAGATTACCCAGTATTACAGATGTGACAGCACCCTCAGTGAAACTACACAAACTAGCTAGAGGGAGCTGAGCTGTCGTGAGTCATCTCCAGACTGGCTGTGAAGAGAGGGCCAACACACAGACACACCATGGTCAGGAAATGTCTTCCTTGAACTGTGTATCACATGACCTGGCTCACTCACTCACTCAGTCCATCTTAACCGTTCCCAGGTAGACTAATTTAACAAGTCAGCAAATGTTGTGCATTAACTCAGTCCACTAACTCAGCCTGGGGTCATAAACACACTGACGTTCACAGCGCCCTCTGCAGTTGACACAGCGGGAATAACCAGTTTTGTTTCACTTTTGTTTTGTTTTGTTTTGACCCACTGGATTCCACCCACTGGAATATAAGGTCTTGCTCAACTTGGGGCAGGTAAACATCATAGTTTCTTCCCTACAGAAGAGCTAAGTGATAAAAGGTGAGTAGCAGTACAGTCCTGTTAAACATATTAGATTGAGCATAAAATGGTGATGGCCATTCCTGTTTTCTAGAACAGCTTTGTGAGACTTCCTGACACAGAGCTTTTACTCAGAGTTTTACTCAAAAGTCCAACATGATTGGTTTTTATGTCTTTAAGAAGTAATATGCTGCTGCTTAGAAAACAGAGGGTAGAGGAGCAAAAGCAGAAGCAAGGATTTCTGTTAGGTGGTGCTGCAGAAGTCCAAGGAAGGAAGGAGGGCTATTTGAACTTGGGAGACAACAATGAAGACAAAGAAAAGTATCTGACATGAGTCATAGTTCAGAAGCAGAAACATCTTGCTGATGAATTGGATGTGAGGGGTAAAAGAAAGGAAGAGAAGCAATATTAGACTAGACCAGGAAAAGTAAGTTCTTGAACATCAAGCCATTCAAAGTGCTGAAAATATATTCAGGTGATGGAAAAAGTGGTTATTACCAAAAATAACCTTAGAAACATCCTGCAAAGCACTTTGATTAAAAATGCCCCAACCGAAGGGGTGCCTGGCTGGCTCAGTTTGGTAAGCATCTGACTCTTGATCTCAGCTTCGGTCTCCATCTCATCAACATGGTTCAAGCCCCATGCTGGGCATGTGCCCCTACTTAAAAGAGAGAGAAAGAATAAAAAGAAAAAGGAAGAAAGAAAAAGGCGGGCCCCAACCACAATTATTAATAAATTATTTTGACCTAATGAAAAACTGAATGACTACTAAAAACTGTTAAGCCTAAAAAGGACCTTTTTTAGTTTTACGGAATTTAGAGTCCATAAGCGGCTCTCACACGTTAAAGCAAATTTTATTTCAAGTCCCTCCTTCCATTCACCAGCAGTCATGTCTTGTCATAGCTTCAACATTTATTAACAGCCCCATTCAAAGAACAGGGCATTTGGGAAAATGGTTGCTTCAGAAAAGACTACATTCTGAAAATGTTCATCCTCAATGTGAGAGTAAGGTAAAATAATGCAAATGTATACTAGTTATTTTATGTCTGGTTTAAGTTTGCCTTCAAAAGATGAATACTTGGTATCTGAAACTTAACCTCATTCCAAGTCACATGTTCTTAAAATCAGAGAAGAAAGGGCATTTAGAAAGTATAAGTCTATGATACAAGAACCAGAACCTGTTCCTCCCACAGCTAAGGCACTAAAACACCCATTGGAATATAAGACATAAACTAGCAGGATCCTGGGAAATTCTTTTGGGCACATGAGTTCCCCATGTCATGAAAATCGTGTAAAATCCAGAAATAGATGTGGTTCAGAGAGGGAAGCTTTCGTACACAGTTTACAAGTTGCAAACTGCTACTCAATTTTGCTGGTCCCCTATCACAAATCTTCCTCTCAAATCAACGCAAAAATATACTATCATCAACTACTTGTCCTCTGACACCTTCTGTCATTTTATTCAGAGAAATCTTACTCTTTTTGAATACTCCAACAGACCACTGTCAGACTCCTTGGATAACTATGCCAACTCTCAGAAATAATTTGATTAACTGATCCTACATTCCACATAATGCAAATGGATATTTTTCATGTTCCTCAGGCATCCCCCATTCACAGAGGCTGCCATAACCAAGACCCAGGATTGAAGGTAGGGCTATTTGTATTGTTGTTTTTTTTTTTAACTCAGAAAAACATAAAGCCATTATGCAAATGCATGAACATCCAAGCTCATTCTGCCTTGAGGCACTCCCAAGCAGTCACTAGAAGGGAGTTTTCTCTTTTTTTCAAGTTTCCTGCTGCATGTACCTTAACATTAGAGAAATAGCATCAGATTCCACAGTTCTTATCACTAGAATAGAAATAGAACATTTCTACAAAACAGAAAATTTTGTAGAGTCATATCCCCAACCCAAACCATCAAGGACTTCTTCCTACAAAACCACATTAATGCTCATCCTATCCCTCAACTGTATCTGACTTAGATGGCTGGGGAACTATATTAACAGAGGTGAGCTGCAGCTGTTTCCTACAACTCGAATGTTTACTCCCAAAGCATTCCCAAATAGAATAAGTGGGTTTGTTAACTCCCTCAAAACAGAAAAGTGATGCCAATAGTCCCACGTGTTGCTGCTCCGAGGCCACACAATCTGAGTCAGCTTTGCCTACAAGCAGCTCTGTTGGTGTGATCTCCTTCTGGGAACTGAGAAAAGTACATTATTCATTCATTTTATGAGTATTTATTAAAAGCTGCCTAAATGCAAAACACTATAATTCCCAATTACTTCTGGTAAACTAGCTTACACAAACTAATCTCAAGCCTATGAAAAAGTTCCTTTTCAGGAAGATACTTCTGAGTGAGCCACTTCAAAGAATTTTCTCTTGGGAGAGTCATATCAGAAAAGTAGGCACGGAAAAGAATGCCTTAGTTAAGTTACAAGGCTGATCACAAGTCTCAGTGGTCATGTAAGATGGACAACTAACTTCCCAGATGTGGCTGTAAATTACATCATGCATTACAATGTTCTCATAAATCAAGTTTGGGAACTGTTTTCTTTTTTTTTTTTCCCCCTCACTTCTGGACTACTGTAGGACAATTTTGATAGAACCACCTACTCTGGAAAAAACAATACTGACAAGAAGACAACTATTCTGTCCAGTATCACCAGAAAAAAAATAAATAAAAGGGTGAAGTCGTTAAAACACAGTCTATATAGCATTCCCCAGGCCCTGGTACACATTGACCTTAACATTATAAAAAAATGTAGACAATCAGAGCCCTCATATACAACCAATGGAAGTGAAAAAAGGCACAACAATGACCCAACACTGCTTAGTTAAATAAAGTTGAAGATTCACACAGTCTATGGCCCAGCCTATAGAAATGAATGCAAGTGTAAACCAGGAAAATGAACTATATATTCATAGTAGAATTATTCCTGATAGTTCCAAAGTGAACATAATTCATACTGGTGGTTTATTCATAGAATGTAATAATAGAATTATTCCTGATAGCTCCAAAGTAGACATAATTCATAGTGGTGGTTTGTTCATTGAATGTAATAGTATAGAGATGTAAAAATGGGGAAACTACAGAGAACGCAATAACATTAATTTCTCAAACCTACTGTTAAACAAAAGAAGCCAGCCAAAAAGTATAATTCCATTTATGTAAAGTAAAAAAATAAGCAAAACCAAATACTTCCCTATAGAGAAGCATACTTAGTTATTAAAATAAAGAAAAACAAGGAAGTCATTACCATTAGGAAAGGAGAACGTTACAGTTGGAAGGATAGAGAGGCAGAAGATACTGATTGGGATGGAATATGAGGGAAGATTCTAGGGTGCAAATGATAGTCTATCTCTTGACCTCAGGGGTAGTTACTGCAGAGGTTTATGTATAATATTAAAGTTATAAGCTATGTATTAAGCATGTTGTGGCATATATTTTACAATAAAGAAACATCTCTATCTATCCACTGATATTCACCTGCTTCTTGTGGCTTTCAGTCCAACAACTAAACTAGAACAGTATTTCAGGATTAGACAAAAATAGCAATTACTGAGATATAAGTGTTTATCGCATTCCACAAGGTGGTTTTGATACATATCTGGGTCCCCATCTACACAGACATTCAATAATGTGATGGTCTTTTCACAGCTCCCAGACCCATGAAAATCTCTGACACCCCCAACACCTCCAGCACCATCACTGGCTTCATCCTTCTGGGCTTCCCTTGCGCCAGGGAAGGGCAGATCCTCCTCTTTCTGCTATTCTCTGCTGTCTACCTCCTGACCCTCATGGGCAATGGGTCTATCATCTGTGCTGTGTACTGGGATCAGAAACTCCATACTCCCATGTACCTCTTGCTCGCCAACTTCTCCTTCCTAGAGATCTGCTATGTCACCTCCACTGTCCCCAACATGTTGGCCAACTTCCTCTCTGACACCAAGGTCATCTCCTTCTCTGGGTGCTTTCTCCAGTTCTACTTTTTCTTCTCCTTGGGTTCTACAGAATGCTTTTTCTTGGCTATTATGGCATTTGATCGATATCTTGCCATCTGCCGGCCTCTATATTATCCAACCATTATGACAGGACGTCTCTGCACCAATCTTGTGGTCACCTGCTGGATACTTGGTTTCTTTTGGTTCTTGATTCCCATCATCATCATCTCCCAAATGTCGTTCTGTGGATCCAGGATCATTGACCACTTCCTGTGTGATCCAGGTCCCCTGTTGGCCCTTACTTGTACTAGAGCCCCTGTAGTAGAGTTAACTAGCTCCACCTTAAGTTCTCTGCTCTTATTTATTCCCTTTCTCTTTATCATGGGGTCCTATGCTCTGGTCCTGAGAGCTGTGTTGAGGGTCCCTTCAGCAGCTGGACGAAGAAAAGCTTTCTCTACCTGTGGGTCCCACCTGGCTGTAGTTTCACTGTTCTATGGCTCAGTGATGGTCATGTATGTGAGCCCAACATCTGAGCATGAAGCTGGGATGCAGAAGATGGTAACTTTGTTTTATTCCATAGTAACTCCACTTATCAACCCTGTAATATATAGTCTGAGGAACAAAGATATGAAACATGCTATGAAGAAATTATTGGGAACCTAAAAATAAGTCTTGGCTTAAAAGATTTGGGGATAGAATCTATTTTTAATTCCTTTTCTAAGATTTTATTTATTTATTTGATAGTGAGAGAGCGTGCAGGTACAAGCAGGGGGAGCAGTAGGGGAGGGAGAGGAAGAAGCAAGCTTCCTGCTCGTCGAGAAGCTTAGTATGGTATTAAATCCCAGGACCCTGAGATCATGGCCCCAACCAAAAGCAGATGCTTCACCAACTGAGCCACCCAGGCGCTCCTGTTTTTAATTTCTTAGTTAAAAAGACAACTCACATCACACAGAAAATTATCGGTATTGTTTTTTAACTTCATACACCAGACAGTTTATTTCCTAGATTTAATGGGGCTATAAGGGATCTCAAAGGTGCACTCCATCTCCCTAATTTTATAAATGGTAAAGTACTAGAGTGATAATAGAGTTTGCTGAGAAATAGAATTTAAAACATCTCCTTCCAAGTCATAAAACCTCTCCACAGTGGAAGAACAGTATAAAACAGTTTTATTATTGAATAAGCATTAAAGCAAGAGAATATGTGTATCATAGCAATCTAAGAGATGGCAAATACATAAAGAAATATCTTTCCTTTTTGTAGCCAACCAGATACAACCCATTTACATACATGTTCTCAAGATAAATAACTATTAGTCCTCAAGAAAAACTTGACAGCACCCATTGTCACAAATGGTTCATCCTAGATTCACCTCATAATTGGGATGGCCCTATGTGTTTTCCAACTGGCTTCCTACAAAGCAAAAATAAGTCTATTTATACTACCTGAGATAGTTTTGTAGATTGGAAGATAGGCCATCAAAGGTAGGCTCCTATACCCCCACAGAAACTGGGAGACTGAGGCACTACCCCTCTGATGATTACATTTCAGTGATACTTCCTAGGTCCTTGACAGAGACATTCCTGAGTCAGAATCAGGCAAGAGGCTCATTTAGATGATGTGGTTCATATATACAACAGAGTATTACTCAGCCATCAGGAAAGATGAATACCTATAATTTGCACTGACAAGGATGGAACTGGCAGGGATTATGCTAAGTGAAATAAATCAAGGAGAGAAAGACAAATTATCATACGGCTTTACTCATATGTGAAACATAAAGAATAGCATGGTGGACCATAGGGGAAGAGGAGGGAAAACTGAAAGGAAAGAAATCAGAGAGGAAGACATACCATGACAAACTCTGAAATCCAGGAAACAAATTGAAGGTTATAGAAGGGAGGGAGGTGGTGGGCTGGGGTAGCCAGGTGATGGGTATAAAGGAAGGCATGTGCTGTGATGAGCACTGTGTGTTATATGCAACTAATGAGTCATTAAACACTACATCAAAAAGAAATGGTGTACTATATGTTGGCTAACTGAATGTAATTTTTAAAAAAGAGGCTCATTTAGATGTTTTAAATTTTTACATACATTTCAAAGACAGAAAAACAATTTATAAGTTTTCTAAAGTCAATGCTCAAGAAAAAAAATGGGAGGGGGCAGAAAATCTCTTCCCTTATTTTCAGTAGGGATAATTCAGCCTCTAATTTTTCATTTGTAGTTAACCTTACAAATTACACAAGGTTATAACTCTATGGCAAAAGCTACAGTTTTCTATTATCCTTTCAACAACAACAAATTGGCCTTTTTTTCTGGTCTAGATTAAATTTCTGCCTTCCAGAAATTTAATGTTGGGAACATCAATTATAGACAAAAGATTCATAACTTAATATATATATATAAATCTATATATGTGTGTGTGTATATATATATTTACATATCAAGAAGAAAATAACATCAGCGCATAAGAAAAAGTGACAAATGTATGAAAAAAATGAATAGCAGATGTTTTCAATATATAAAAAGACATTCTATTTTATTCAGAATTAGAGAGATACAAAGATTAAACATGATGTTGGTGTAAACACCAACCTCTTCCTTTGCTAGTAGAACGTAAATTGTTACAACAGCTATGGAGGACATTTTGACAAAAACTATCAAAATTTAAAGGGCACAAATTCCACTATCTGTGTGACATTAGTAAGTGACTATGGATCTTAGGGCTTCAGTTTCTTTCCTACACTTAGATACTAATAATATGGATAATGGTGATAGTTACTTCAGCATGAAAATTAACTGAAATAATATATAGAAGACTAAGAAGCAAAAATGCGTGACACATTGTTGGTGTTCACTATCTGGATGTTTAGTTAATGTACCTACAATTAAATGTTAACATACTGAAGATTAAAAGTATTGTTTTAAAACTATTTTAGCTTCTTTCACCTAGAACACTTATTTCCTTGGCCTGTATCCGATAATTTAAGGCATTCTGCAACCCACTGGCAACTTACCAAACCTTATTCATGAAATAAATAATTGTCTTCAGTAGATTCAACCTTTTGTGATTGTAAAAAAAAAAAAAATGTAAAAAAAATTTAAAAGGCATTCGGTGATGGGTATTAAGAAGGGCACATATTGCAGAGAGCACTGGGTGTTATATGCAAACAATGAATCATGGAACACCACATCAAAAACTAATGATGAACTGTATGGTGACTAACGTAATAAATAAATAGAGATGATAGATAGATAGATCAATAGATCGATTTAAAAAGGGCATTCCTTTAAAAAAAAAAAAAAGGCATTCCTTTTGACCTAGATATTCCAGTTTTAGATACTGATCTGAGTAGTATACTCACGTATAAGAAAAAATGGCATACATACAAGAATATTTAGTACTGTTTCTAACAGCAAAAATTAAAACAATCTAAATTCCTATCAGTTAAGGACTGATTCAATTACTATATATCCATAGAATGAAATATACTACATACCTGTAATAAGTGAATATCTGGGGCGCCTGGGTGGCTCAGTGAGTTAAGTGTCTGTCTTCAGCTCAGGTCATGATCTTAGGGTCATGGGATCGAGCCCCACATAGGGCTCTCTGTTCAGCAGGGAGCCTGCTTCCCCCCTCTCTCTCTCTGCCTGCTGCTCTGCCTACTTGTGATCCCTCTCTTTGTCAGATAAATAAATAAAATCTTTTTTCAAAAGTGAAGATCTGTAAAAAACTATTCATCTTAAACTATCCTCAATGTACACAATTAAATGAAAAGCAAGATGAAAAAAATCTCTATCTTGGGCTATCTTTCAGGTGGAGAAAGATTATGGGTAAGTGTATGTTTGTGTTCATAACTACATTATATACTTTTTGAAGAAGAAAGAAGAAAGCAGAACAGTGATTGTTTTTGAGAAAGAGAACTGGGTGTTTGGGACAGGAAAAGAAAAGGACAATCACTATATATGCCTTTGAATTTTTACAATTTCTTTCTATAATCATGTATTGGATTTAAACAATGGTAATGGTTACATTAAAAAATAAACTTTTGGGTCCCTGGGTGGCTCAGTTGGTTAAGCACTGCCTGCAGCTCAGGTCATGATCCTGGAGTCCTCGGATCAAGTCCCACCTCGGGCTCCCTACTCGGGAGTCTGCTTCTCCCGCTGACCTCTCTCCTCCCATTCTCTCTCTCTCTCTCTCTCTCAAATAAATAAAATCATTAAAAATTTTTAAAAATATTACATTCAAAACTTATTCTTTGACCTAGAACCATGTAAGCTGGTATGTGGAATGTACTTTGTATATTTGACCTACTTTTATGAATTCAGCTTTCTTTTTCATTCCAAGGGATACACTGATATTTATTTGTATTCAAGAAAAAAAATTTAATGCAATGCTTCTTTTCATCCACAGTAGAAAAATAAATGTAATTTTGCTTTTCTCAATATATAAGTAATAAATGCTCATTGAAATAATTTTCAAACAATAAAAGATCAAAATACTTTTAAAGTTATCTAAAATCCCACCACTCTGAGGGAACCACCATTAATACTTTAGTCAATTATCTCTCATGTGTTCTTATATACACATACACACGCTCTCACATATGCCAATATTATACGAATGACAATTTTGTTATGGTGGACTCCTTTATTTTCTCCTTCCTATACTTACCTCCATCTCTTCCTCCTCAATCTACTTTTTTCTGTACAACCAACTATTCCCTACTACAATATTCCCTACAAACAATATTAACAACCCAGTACATATGTTTCATATTGTTCTCCATGCTCTTAATTATATCAAAATATTTTTAACCATATGTCAGGGATTTTTCACTGTTTATCTTACAAAAATAAAGTTATATTTTATAGACTTCTCTATTTGGTATCCTTACATTTGGCCTTACAATATATACAATTTTCTCCAAAGTAAGGTTAGGTGTACCAAATATTTTCATTTTGTATAGTAGGCCAGAGATGTGTAATTAGTAAAAATTGGGTTCCTTCAATAGAATCTTTTAATAAGAAGAACTCTTCTTGAATTGTGGATAATATTCATCCCATAAAAGACATGACTGAGAACAGCTTTCATGTCCTTATTGAGTGAGATGTCACTGAGAATTTGAAGATTGGAGTCTTTATAGAAGGTATCATTTTTATAGAGGGTGTGAGAGGATATGATTAGTCATCTCCACTTCTACTAAGCAGCCAGATATGGGATTCACATACATCACCATGATGTCATAGAACAGAGACACTACCACCAAGAATCACATTTAGAGAAGGCATTTTTGATGACAAACTGAGAGCACCCAAATGTAGCTCTTATAATCAACAGATATTGTCCAAGGGTATACAAAGCAGTTAGAATGATAACGAATTCATAGTACATGTTCTATGACGTAGCATAGATAAGGGACATGATTCAATGGGCTCATGTGTAGCGGATGCCATAA
The DNA here is from genome assembly GCF_011764305.1 of Mustela putorius furo. Classification (NCBI taxonomy): domain Eukaryota; kingdom Metazoa; phylum Chordata; class Mammalia; order Carnivora; family Mustelidae; genus Mustela; species Mustela putorius. The sequence goes on along the minus strand of NW_025421446.1, from coordinate 29,033 downwards.
AGTGCTGTCCCAATCTTTCTTTCAAGACTGAGACAATCATTTCTCTGACAGAAGTCTAGCATGCTGATAACTGGCATCCTTGCCAGAAACTGCCTCAAGCCACACAGACTAGTTTTTTCCTTGATTATCTGCACTCCCCAGGGATAGCTCACATCCAGGAATTAGTCAATGCTGGTATACAAAGGCCTAACAATCTTTCCTCAATCTGTGACAAATCTGAACAGCCATCACAGCTACAGGGTTCCATATGGCAATAGCTGAGACTTTTGTTTCAATTTATCAATAGTTCAACTTCTCCTTCTGTCCCATCCTACGTTCCTCAATCCTGTACAGCTGTTGTTCCCAAAAGAATTCTACAACAAACTCTCTGCATGAACTCTTAGCCTCTCTTCCTACTGAACCCAACCTATGTCACTGTATCACTTAGAAAGAATATAGGGACTAAATGAGAAAGTCAGTGAGCCAAGAGAATCACATCGCCCTTCCACAGATGCTGTCATGAGAATGAGATAGTGCAGTAAGTAGCATCAGGCCAACTGCTGACCATTTTCCATGACAGAGTAGAAGAACCATGCATTTGTGCTTTGAAAAATGAAGCACAACTGGGCGCCTGGGTGGCTCAGTGGGTTAAGCCGCTGCCTTCGGCTCAGGTCATGATCTCAGGGTCCTGGGATCAAGTCCCGCATCGGGCTCTCTGCTCAGCAGGGAGTCTTCTTCCTCCTCTCTCTCTGCCTGCCTCTCTGCCTACTTGTGATCTCTCTCTGTCAAATAAATAAATAAAATCTTTAAAAAAGAAAAAAAAGAAAGAAAGAAAAATGAAGCACAACCAAGTGAAGCAACCACAATATAGAATGGTATTGGCTTTAGAAAGAAAATTGTCCAACATGTTGGATATTGAACAAGTAACTTATAAAATCATATAGCTACCACTTGAGAGAAGATGGTAGAGTAAGATGACTCTAAGCTCCCTTCATCTAATGAACATAACTAGAAAACAGCCCCATCAGTGTAAATAGCCCAGAAAATGACCCAAATATTGGCAAAACAGACTGTTTTCAGCTAAATGTACTGAAGAGGCCATATTGGAGAGGGTAAGAAGGGCAGAGGCATGGTAGGGAGCTAAACAGACCATAATACTGGCTGTGGGAGGGATACTGCAGGCACAGAGAAAAGAAATAGAATCTCATACCAGGCACCTCAGGCACAGGGAACCCCCACAGAGAAGATGAATCCCTATAACATTTGGCTTTGAAAACCAGAAAGGCATAATTTCATGGGTTCTTACAATCAGTAGGGCTTAACACCAGGAAATCTAAAAATCAGTGAGCTCAATTCTGGGAAAGCCAAGAAAGCAAGAAGAAACTGAGTCTCTGCCCTTAAAGAGACAGCACAACTAACAGCCCTGTGGAGATACTGCATAGAAGCCACAGTTTGAAAAAAAACCGCCTGGGATAAATGAAGGGAGATTTATTACTAATCTAAGAGCATGTGCTAGAGGGGTAGGGAACCTTGGGAGGCTTGTCCAAGTATAAAAGAGCTGGCAGGCACCATTTACCTACCCTGCCCCCCAGCCTAAACACAAGAAACCTACACAGCACCAATACTCACTAATTTAGTAACAGCACACCCTGCCTCAAATTCTGTGGATATGCCCCCTCTAGTCAGGCTTCCCCTCCAGGTCCCCTCCCACAGCAGACTCACACAACCTTGCTAATACCAAATATTCCACCCCCACATTCTCCTGTTGACCTGCCCTCCAATACAACATTGGCCACACCCATCCAAAGTGCTGCCACAGTGTGGCAATCTGCAAGCAGCCCCAACAAAAATCAGTACTACTCCAAAACTGACTCCTACATGGGAGAGAGGGGAAGATAACCATATACACCAGTCCAAATGCTGCCCTAGCAGTGGGCTGGGGACAGACTTCCAGTCTGACTACAGACTCTCCCCACCAGCAGAAACTTCTCAGGGAGGCAACAAAAGGAAAGTGCCTTGTATTTTGGTGCTACTATATCTCTGGCAAATACCTGATCTGACTCAACTCGAGCCCTAGATGACCCCATACTGGCCCACTAATAGCAAGGGACCAAATCCTGCCCCCAACAGGCAGAAAGCCATTGCAGATAACAGACAGAAGACAAAAGTGACTCAGTCACAATAATATGGCACATGCAACACATAGGAGACACCCATGAAGTGCCAGTTTCTGGTGAACAGGGGACATTAAACTGCTGGGCATGACAGGGCCTCTTCTTCATAAAGCCACTACTTTCAAGAGCAGGAGATATATCTGGCTTTCCTAACATGGAAACAGACACAGAGGGGTGCCTGAGTGGCTCAGTTGGTTAAGCATCTGCCTTCAGCTCAGGTCATGATCCCAGAGTCCCAGGATTGAGCCCCATGTCGGGCTCCCTGCTCAGTGTGAAGTCTGCTTCTCTCTCTGACACTCCCCCATCTTTTGCTCTCTCTCACACTCTAATAAATAAAATCTTTAAAAATAAAATTTAAATAAAATTTTTTAAATTTATTTATTTTCAGCATAACAGTATTCATTATTTTTTCATGACACCCAGTGCTCCATGCAATCCATGCCCTCTATAACACCCATCACCCGGTACCCCAACCTCCCGCCCCCCGCCACTTCAAACCCCTCAGATTGTTTTTTAGACTATAGAGAACAAACTGATGGTTACTAGAAGGGAGGCAGTGGGGGATGAGTGAAATAGATGATGGGGATTAAGGAGGGCACTTGTGATGAACACTGGGTGATGTACAGAATTGTTGAATCACTATATTGTACACCTGAAACTAATATTACACTGTATGGTAACTAGAATTAAGATGAAAATTAAAATTAAAATTAAATTTTAAAAAAGAATTATAACTCCAGAAACCATATTATTAACTATCATGTTATGCTCTCTCTTAATGTTAGGGTATTATATGAGAGCTCCCGAGCTAACCATTTTGTATACACAATTTCTCTTAGTCCATTACATTATTTGAGCCATTACTATTTTACATGATTTTACATGGAAAGCTAAGACCTGAAGATATTAGGTAACAATTTGCTCAAAGTACAGCCTGATAGTAACTAAGGAAGTGGATACTTAACCCAGGTTTCTCTTAGTCCAAAGATGATGTTCTTCAACACTACTAACTTGTCATGGCAGAATTAAAGAGGTTATTGAAAAATGGGGGAAATTCTCCATTTCACTAAAGCTGTAATGACATTCAGATGTTAGAAAGCATTCATGGGAAAGAGCAGAGAAGAACCCAGTGACTAAATGTAGAATAATACTGTAAATACAATATGACATCTATATGCAGGAAAATTAACTTCCAGTCTTTAGAAAAAAGACAAAAGGGAAGTATACCAAAACAGTTTAAATGGCAATATTTAGGTAATAATATGGAGGTCTCTTTTTTCTATTTTTTTCCAATCTTATGATTTATTTTAAAATGTTTCTATATCAAATAATAACACATTAATAAGTTTTATTCATTATTATAATAAATTATTTAAATAATAATGATGATAAGTCTAGCTCAGAGTTTCCCAGTTTAAAAGAACTGGCATAACTTAAGGATATTCACCTATATAAAACCTCACTAACCAGCCTGTCCCTTACTTTTTTCTAACAAAGCTTATCACTTCAAAAAGTGTTTTCAGAAATTAAGAGAGAACACTAAGTCCCTTGAAAGAATGGGGGCAGGGGCAGGAAGATTAAAAAATGAACATTTGGGAGTAACTAGCAAGAGAAGAGTCCTGTTGGCCCATCTAGCTTCATTTCAGTCAGTTTCATGGGTACTATATAGAATAAGAGGTTTCTGGACTCCAGTATCAGCTGATTAGATATAAATTGTGATGAAGTCCTTCTAGCAATATGGCAAACTAAAGATGTCTCAATCACATACTACAGTTTCTTATGTCTCACATTCCCAAGTTAATATGTCCCTAAAAAGTTGGCAGACTATTTATATTTCTTTACTATTTAAATTGATTTACCTAACAAGCGTAAATGAACACCTAGAAAAAGTTGGCCTGCAAAATATAATAAAAATCACAATTCAGAACCCAGTTTTTATTTAAATACTGATACATACATATATAAATGTGTATGTGTATGTATATATATTTCTCAAATATATACATATTTGAGAAAATATGAAAAATAATTCTAAAGAAAGAACACAAAGGATCAACACACTACAGAAGAAGTTTTCACATTTTACATCAGTGATAGATTCTCATGAAATATATCTGTGGTCATGAATGTAACTCTATATTTAGAATATAACTCTTCTCTTATCCCAAGGTAAATGTCCTTTACAGCTCCAAAATTCTTACTCATTAAATAATTTCATAAAATAACCGTGCCATTTTTTATATTTTTTTCTTCTAGAATATTTGGCTGAGTTTCCCATGCTAAATGCTTTGCAGATGAGGATAATCTTTTACAGTTATTTGTATTTCTCTGCTGTTTTCTACATTTCTCAATGCAATTCTCATACTCATTCACAGAAGAGTGGCAGACACATGGTAATGTTGATTAAGTGACTGTTGATGGATTTCTGGAAGTTCTCTATTTAAAAAGATTATGTGCTTTCAGGGTGCCTGGATGGCTTGGTCAGCTAAGCACCCTGCTCTTTTATTTTTTTAATTTTTTCAGTGTTCCAGAATTCATTGTTTATGCACCACATTCAGTGCTCCATGCAATACATGCCCTCCATAATACCACCACCAGGCTCACTCAACCTCTTACCCCTTACCCCTCCAAAGCCCTCAGATTGTTTTTCAGAGTCCACAGTCTCTCATGGTTCATCTCCCTCTCCAATTTCCCCCAACTCCCTTCTCCTCTCCCATGTCCTCCATGTTATACTTTATGCTCCACAAATAAGCGAAACCATATGATAATTGACTCTCTCTGCTTGAATCATTTTATCCAGCATAACCTCTTTTAGTCCCGTCCATGTTGATACAAAAGTTGGATATTTATCCTTTCTGAGGGAGACACAATACTCCGTAGTATATATGGACCACATCTTCCTTATCCATTCATCCATTGTAGGTATCTTGGTTCTTTCCACAGTTTGGCGAAAGTGGCCATTGCTGCCATGAACACTGGGGGACAGATGGCCCTTCTTTTCACTACATCTGTATCTTTGGGGTAAATACCCAGTAGCGCAACTGCAGGGTCATAGGGAAGCTTTATTTTTAATTTCTTGAGGAATCTCCACACTGTTTTCCAAAGTGGCTGCACCAACTTGTATTCCCACCAACAGTATAAGAGGGTTCCCTTTCTCCACATCCTCTCCAACACACGTTGTTTCCTGTCTTGCTAATTTTGACCATTCTAACTGGTGTAAGGTGGTAGCTCAGTGTAGTTTTAATTTGAATCTCCCTGATGGCTAGTGATGAACATTTTTTCATGTGTCTGATAGCCATGTGTATGTCTTCATTGGAGAAGTTTCTGTTCATGTCCTCTGCTCATTTTTACATGATTATCTGTTTTGTGTGTGTTGAGTTTGAGGAGTTCTTTATAGACCCTGGATATCAGCCCTTTGCTGTATTGTCATTTGCAAATATCTTCTCCCATTCTGTGGGTTGCCTCTTTGTTTTGTTGACTGTTTCTTTTGCTATGCAGAAGTTTTCATCTTGATGAAGTCCAAAAATTCATTTTTGCTTTTGTTTCCTTTGCCTTTGGAGACATATCTTGAAACAAGTTGCTGTGGCCAGTGTAGAAGAAGTTACTGCCTATGTTCTTCTCTAGGATTCTGATGGGTTCCTGTCTCACTTTGAGGTCTTTAATCCATTTAGAGTTTATCTTTGTATATTGTGTAAGAGAATGGTCGAGTTTCATTCTTCTGCATATAGCTGTCCAGTTTTCCCAGCACCATTTATTGAAGAGACTGTCTTTTTTCCACTGTACATTTTTTCCTGCTTTGTCGAAGATTATTTGACCATAGAATTGAGAGTCCATATCTGGGCTCTCTACTCTAGTCCAATGGTCTATGTGTCCATTTTTATGCCAGTACCATGCTGTCTTGGTGATCACAGCTTTGTAGTAAAGCTTGAAATCAGGCAATGTGATGCCCCCAGTTCTGTTTTTCTTTTTCAACATTTCCTTAGCAATTCAGGGTTTCTTCTTGTTCCATACAAATTTTAGGATTGTTTGTTCCAGCTCTTTGAAAAATATCAGTGGAATTTTGATTGGAATGGCATTGAAAGTATAGATTGCTCTAGGCAGTATAGACATTTTAACAATGTTTATTCTTCCAGTCCATGAGCATGGAATGGTCTTCCATCTTTTTGTGTCTTCTTCAGTTTCTTTCATGAGTGTTCTGCAGTTTCTCAAGGACAGATCCTTTAGGTTAGGTTTATTCCCAGTTATCTTGTGGTTCTTGGTGTTATAGTAAATGGAATCGATTCTCTAATTTCCCTTTCTGTATTTTTCACTGTTAGTGTATAAGAAAACAACTGATTTCTGTACATTGACTTTGTATTCTGCCACGTTACTGAATTGCTGAATGAGTAGTTTGTGGGTGGAGTCTTGGGTTTTCAATATAAAGTATCATGTCATCTGCGAAGAGAGAGAGTTTGACTTCTTCATTGCCAGTTTGGATAACTTTTATTTCTCTTTGTTGTCTGATTGCTGTTGCTAGGACTTCTAATACTATGTTGAACAAGAGTGGTGAGAGTGGGCATCCTTATCATGTTCCTGATCTCAACGGGAAGGCTGTGAGCTTTTTCCCATTGAGGATGATATTGGCTGTGAGTCTTTCATAGATATTTTTGATGAAGTTCAGAAATGTTCCCTCTATCCCTATACTTTGAAGTGTTTTAATCAGGAGTGGATGATGGATTTTGTTAAATGCTTTTTCTGCATCAATTGAGAGGTCCATGTGGTTCTTCTCTCTTCTCTTTTTTTTTTTTTAAAGATTTTATTTATTTATTTGACAGACAGAGATCGCAAGTAGGCAGAGAGGCAAGCAGAGAGAGAGAGAGAGAGGAGGAAGCAGGCTCCCTGCAGAGCAGAGAGCCCGATGTGGGGCTCGATCCCAGGACCCTGAGTTCATGACCTGAGCCAAAGGCAGAGGCTTTATCCCACTGAGCCACCCAGGTGCTTCTCTTCTCTCTTCTCTTATTTATTTGTTCTATCACATTGATTGATTTGCAAATGTTGAACCATTCTTGCAACCCAGGGATAAATCGCACCTGGTCATGGTGGATAATCGTAGCACCCTACTCTTGACTTCAGCTCAGGTCATGATCTCAGGTTCCTGAGATCGAGCCCCACATCAGGATCCCTGCTCAGTGGGCAATCCTGCTCCTCCCTCTCCTTCTGCATCCCTTCCCCACTCATGCTCTCTCTCATTCTCTATCTCATTCAAATAAATAAAATCTTTTTTTTAAAAAATGGATGTGCTTCCAAATATGATCTTGAAGGCCAACAGAAAAAAGACATACTTGACAAATACAAAAGATCTGATGACTTTTTTGTAATTTTCTATTTTGAAATAATTTGAGTTTTTCAGAAAAGTTGCAAGAATAATATAGATATGCCCTTTATCCAGGTTCCAATTGGTTAAAATTTATAATTGCTTTATTAACCTCTGTATCTTTTTATATCTTTCACTGTGCCCTGTTTTTCTCTACATATTTACCTTTTTTATTTTCATTTTTATTTAAAAATAAATTAATTAACATATAGTATATTACTAATTTCATAGACAGTGTTTAGTGATTCATCAATTGCATATAACAGCCAATGCTCATTATATCAAGAGCCCTCCTTAATGCCCATCACCCAATTACCCTGTTCCCTAACTTCCCTCCCCTTCAGGGACCCTGTTTATTTCCTATAATAGGAGTTTCTTATGGTCTGTCTCCCTCTCTGTTTTCATTTTATTTTATTGTTCCTTCTCTTCCCCTATGTTCACCTTGTTTCTTAAATTCCACATGAGTGAAATCATACAATATTTACTTTTTCTGACTTATTTCACTCAGCATAATACCCTCTAGTTTCATCCATGTCATTGCAAATGGCAAGATTTCATTCTTTTGATGGCTGAGTAATATTCCAGTGTGTGTGTGTGTGTACACACACTATATATATATATACATATATATATGTATATATATATATATTCATATATATATACATACATACATACCACTTCTATATCCATTCATCTGTTGATGGACACCTGGTTCTTTCTATATTTTGGCTATTGTGAACATTGTTGCTATAAATACTGGGGTGCACTGTGCCCCCTTTGAATCACTACATTTGTATTCTTTGGATAAATACCTAGTAATGTAATTCCTGGATTGTGGGGTAGCTCTATTTCTAACTTTTTGAGGAAACTCCATACTGTTTCCCAGAGTGACTGCACCAGTTTTCATTCCTACCAACAGTGTAGGAGGGTTCCCCTTTGCATCCTCATCAATATTTGTTGTTTCCTGACTTGTTAATTTTAGCCATTCTGACTGAACTCTGGCATATCACGAGATATGACCCTCACACAACTCCCAACACAGACATAACATTTACCCCTGGCACCATGAGTTCTGTGCACGATCAAGAAATGTAGCAGACCACTGTCCTCCTTTGCTGATTAACTACCCTGCACCCCTTTAAAAACTCCTGAGTAAAGCAGAAACTTCAGAGTTGGCTTTTGGACAAGTCTGCCTTCTCCCTAGGTAGCCAGCCTCCTGAATAAAGTTCAAATTCCTTTCCAAGCAAAACTCCTCTCTGAGTATTGGCATTTCCAGCAATGAGCAGCTGAACTTGGAGTTCAGTAACACCTTTACACCTAAAAGTTTCAGTGTGTATTTTCTAGAAATACGGAATGGTTTCTCACATAACCACAGTATGTGGTTTATATTTATATGGATATAATACTATTATCTAATTTATAGACCTTATTCTTTAATTTCTCCAATTCTGTTGATATCTTTTATAGTAGTAGTTAGGGACAGATTTCTTTTTCTGGTTCAAGATCCAGTCAAGATTACAATCTGACCATTTTTTTTTTTAAAGATTTTATTTATTTATTTGAGAGAGAGACAGTGAGAGAGAGCATGAGCGAGGAGAAGGTCAGAGGGAGAAGCAGACTCCCCATGGAGCTGAGAGCCCGATGTGGGACTCGATCCCGGGACTCCGGGATCATGACCTGAGCCGAAGGCAGTCGTCCAACCAACTGAGCCACCCAGGCGTCCCTACAATCTGACCATTTTTAATATCAAATGAGCCTTCAGATGTTAGTAAATTGGTGACACCTTCAAGGTTCTAAAGTAGATTTCTAAAAACAAAGTCATTCTTTCCATAGATTTCAATGGAAAGGATTTTTTGTTCTCAAAGTTAAACTTTCATATTTGAAAATTAAAGTAACTGTTTGTAGCACAAATAGAATGGAATAAAAACCATTGATCCTAGATGATACTTACCAGATTCTATGCAAGATTTTTAATCATTTTTTTCTCCAGAAAAAAAAATTAATTTTAATATTGGGGCACCTAAGTGGTTCAGCAGTTAAGCACCCGACTTTAGATTTCAACTCTCAGGGTCATGAGATCCAGCCCCACAATGGGCTCTGTACTCAATGGGGAGTCTCTTTCTCTCTCTCTCTCTCTCTCTCTCTCTCTCTCTTTCTTTCTCTCCTGTGTCTCTCTGCCTGCTCATGCTCTCTCTCTAAAATAAATAAATAAGTCTTTAAACTTTTAAGCTTTAAGCTTTGGTCTAAGCTCAGTATAAGCACTAAATTGAGCTGATGGGCTTGTGTACTTCATAATTAACAAAAAGAGAAACGGAATTTTGTTACAGCTGATTGTTGCACCTACTAACAGTATATTATGATGTGCAAATACCTTGAACTTTATCCTTAAAAATAGCTGACTGTAGATGTGGAGGAAAAGGAGAATATTGTGAAATAAAACACCATCAACTTTCCTGAGGATTTAGTTGTCACTGATGTTGTTTTGTATCCTCTCTTGTGACAAGTTTCCCATATGAAGTGTATGCTTTTAAAGTAACCATTGCTGAAAATACAAGACAAGACTGATTGACATTTGCAACAAGTTTTTCCCACCTAAACATTGTAAATGGTGATTAGGCGTCTAAGTCAGCACACAACGTCCTATCCAATCCATGATGTACTTGCTCCTAGTATTGATGTTTTATGACACCTAATTACAGTTACCAGAAGGGGTGGAAATGGCAAATAAAAAGGAGTAAAAGTAAGCAGAGCAACATATGGATACTCTTGCATGTAATTAACTTGTAAACCTGCTATTTGGTTATGTGAATTCAGCTCACTCCACAGGAGTGGGTTCTCCCTCTTTCAGAGTCAGGGTATTCTTTCAAGTCTTTCAGAGGGGAAATGACTTCCTGAACAAATACGTGGCTGGAATTCTGTGTGTGCATAGGTAGGTATGGCTGGAGGAGAGAGGGGGAAAGAGCAGGAAACTCTGATAAGCAAGACTTGAAAGAGAGGGCAGGGCTGTGTTGCCGAGGCCTTACTGACCAGGCTACAGACTTAGAGTTTTACACCATGATTAGGGGAAATGTCAAAGGTGTGTCAACAGGATGTGAGATGTTTAGGATGAAACCTCCTTCAAGGAGAGCAAGCTGTGCTAAAAGATCTGCTCCTTTGTTGAGGATGAAGAAAACTTGAAGCCCAAGCCCCAAGTGCAGCTTCTCCGCACATTGCTGCAGAATGGCCCTGCTATGTGGCCCCTTGGCCAAGAGTATTCTCAGGCATGATAAGTGTCCCATGAGAGGCAGGACTCCTCAGTGAAACTGATATAACTCAGAACCTGGATCTGAAAGAAGAGGGGGCCATGGTGGTATTGGGAATTTAGTGCCACAGTCCCTTGTCTAAGGTTCTCCAACCGATCTCCAGTTTCTGGTAGGAAGAGAGGAAATCTTTCCCCAAAACACACAACTGGCATTAATGGATTAGAAGTCCAAGAAAAATAATGACACCTTATCTAGGGTTTTGTTTGGCAGAATTTCCCTTGAGCATAGATATGCTGAACAGGTTAGTGAGGGATCAATCACTATTGCATCTCTAGCTGCCTCTAAGAGATTTAAAACCAGTAAAAATATTACTTCTTTCACCACTGGGGGAAAAAAAGACAGAAATGAAAGCACAATGGTCTCCAGAGAAGACAGGGAATGAGCAAGGGAATAACTAGCACAGACCTGTCTCCTGACACTCTTCCCCTTCTAGAAAGAGTAAATGAATCCTCAAGGAGCAAAAGACAAACTCTGCTTATAATTCGTGGATCCTACAGCACATACGTTCACTGATCTTCATTCCAACCTACTTTACACCTTCTCTCCAGCTGGTTACTACAAAGGCAACTACTTCTACCGTCAGAAAAGCCTACAAGAAACTAACAGATGTTTCAGTTGGGATTCCCTTTCCTGCTTCAGGGAAGAAGGTAATATCATGCTTGAGAGGAAAAAAAAAAAAATACTAAAATATAGCTGGAGAATCTACATCTCTGAAAAAAGTTTCCTGCTAATTCTGCTACAGTCTTACAGAAAACATCTGACATTTATTATATGTCAGATATCGACAAAGTGCTTCCACCTTGTCAATTCATTATCTCATTCAGCCATCTTTATACCAACCCTTTGGGGAAGGCATTATCACCGCCATTTGACATTTGAGGAAACTAAGAGATAGGAAATAACTGACCTGTAGAATTTCCTACAACAATGCAATGTAAGTGCTGGAATTCAAATCCAGGGCTACTTCTATTATACAATTGCCTACTGCTTATCAGCAATGGATAAATACACTTACTTTCAAGGGCTTCCAAGAAAGTTTATACAATGGGATAGAGGGCTATGTATCACTAACTGGTTGCTAGGCTTTTTACAAATATTTAACCCTCAAAACACTCTCTGTAGTCAAAATGCTCACTCTCTCTACCTTACAGAAAAGAAAAAACCAAATCATAGAAAAGTGAACATGCATTCACAGATGGAAAGTGGTTGTGGTCCTCCATGGAGCAGCCCCTCCCCGGCATAAGGCAGAGGTTTATGCTCACAGGGGAATTGTCTGGGGTGGCTGCTTGAAGAATTTAACTAGTGAGGATACCAAGACTTGTACTCCAATGTATTTCTGGGATCAGCTTTAGGGAAAAAGAAGTGAGGATGCATCAAGATAATGGATATTCATTTCCCAAGTTAAAAAGTGAGGCTTCTTTTTGTTGTTTTTTTGTTTGTTTGTTTGTTTGTTTTCTAATTCTCTGTCCAAGCAGCCTGAGTGCATACACACACAGTTGAGGCCCCTGTTCTAGTGTTTCACCTCTGAGACCAATTCAGGGGGACCAAACCAACTTAGATGGACAGTTAACATAGCAGCTTCTTTCTTTTTTTTTTTTTTTTTTTTGGTTTTAAAAAATTTATTTTTTAAAAGTTAACATGCGCATAAAAGGAAACTGAAAAACACAAGAAGCAAAGAACAAAGTCATCCATAATCACAAGCAGTTTAGTTTGACTTCTAGGTCCCATGGGTGTATCTACAAAAGTAAGCATTTTAATGTAATTAATATCATAGTTATGTATCATGTTTTTTTACACACCATGAATATTTACCATTTCAAAGTCCCCAAACTATGAGTATTTCGATAACCAAGAATACACTACACCAAGTCCATCTGAAAGAAAAAAGTGTAATCCCGGCTTTCTCGGCGACAAAGATTTCAGAGGACAAAAATGGCAACAGGCCTCTAGATAAAGATACTGGCAGGGTTACCATTAAAATACTGCATTCCCTTAATGTTCAATTAAAACAGACGTAAGTAAGAGTACACAATGTATAATGATTCTAAAAGAATTCATTAGCAGCTGCTTTCTATGCTTAGGAGCTAATTGAAAAACAGTAACAAAACAGCTTAGCACAAATATCTCTATCTTTAACCACATTTAATTTCATTAGACTTAGCATAAAATATTTTTACACATTTCCTCTTCTCCAGGACAGTTTTGTCAGGCTTTTACCTGGAAAACTATTCTACAAGGGAGGTGTCCTATACCTTGTACTTTCATATATAATTATTATTTTTATTATTATGTTCAGTTAGCTACTGTATAGTACATCATTAATTTTTGCTATAGTGTTCAATGATTCATTAGTTACATATAACACCCACTGCTCATCACAACACGTGCCCTCCTTAATACCCATCACCCAGTTACCCCCTTCCCTCCACCCCTTCCCCCTCTGAATCCCTCAGTTTGTTTCCCAGGGTCCATAGTCTCTCATGATTCATCTCACTCTCTGATTTCTCCTCCTTTGGATTAATTAATACAATATCCAGCCAAGGGTTTTCATTCTAGGATCATATATCATTTCTAGACTTGCAAGTCTAAGTATCCTGTGCAGTCTGGGCATTCCTAGAAAAACAACTAACTTCTCAGAGATGAACAGAATTAAGAATTCTATAGTACAGTTCCCATTCAACCATTTGACAAACTAAGATGCTAGATCCATAAACAAATAATTTTTTTTAATCAAAAGAATTTAGGCCTTGTCTTTCTACTTGTCCACTCTGCTACCCATCCTTTGGCAGCTGAACAGATCACTTAAACAGAATATGTTCTGTTACCAAGAACATTCAATCTCTCATAACCCCCTTTCAAATAAGTTCCCTGAAATCTGTATCAGAACTCTAGTAACTCAAGGTAAAAAACACGGAAGTTATTAAATAAACACATTCCTGCAAATTTTACTCGCATTATTTTTTTAAGTTCCCAAGGTGTAAAAATCAGTTTCATATAAATAATATCATTTTAAGACTTAGAACATGTTTCTCCTAAAATGTCTTTTATAGATATTTTTAAAACTTTTATTATTCTCTGCATTATTCTCTGCAATCCATGTGTTTTTCCAGAGTTTTATATGATACATGTATTTCATAATTTTAAAAATATTTTTGAAAAAAAATTATACTACAATTTATTAAATTCCCACTATGTGCCACGACCCTAATCAAACAATGAATTTGACAAGTTCTCTAGCTCATTCAACCGGCAAATGCAATAAATAAGTAAAGAAATAATTTCAGATCTTGATAAGTACTAAAAAGAAAATAAATAGAAATTTAGTAACGAGAGAATGACAGAGGAACTAACATAGAGTGTTCAGAAGAAGAAAGTATTTGTGCTGAAAACTGAAGAATGTGTTCAGATGAGATTCCCAGACAAAAAAAAAAAAAAAAAAAAAAAAAAAAAAACACCTAAAGCAAAAGCACCTGGTCGGAGATGGGCTTGGCTTATGCCAGTATAGGAAGAAGCCCCATGTAACTGAGTAAGTACAAAGAGGGAAAGGCAGATGAGGGCAAGAGGAGGATAAAGGGAAGAAACTGGTGAAGTAGGTGAAGGCTGAATCATTTAGGGGCTCATGCGCCATAAATTGGAACTTGGATTTTATTCTAGGGTGGGGAAGTTACTGAATGTTTTTACATAAAGAAATGACATACTTACATTTTTAAAATTTTTAAATTTACATTATTAAAAGGTCACGGATTGCATGGAGCTCTGGGTGTGGTGCAAAAATAATGAATACTGTTATGCTGAAAATAAAAAATAAATTTAAAAAAAAAAGGCAGTATGCCTGTTGTAGAGAACGGGTTAAAAGAAGCAAAGGCAGGAAGAAAAGAGATCATTCAGGAGGTTCTGTAGTAATCCAGAGAAATAATAGTAGTTTGAACAAGGAGGTGCAGGGGAAACATAAAAAAGCAGATGCATCAAGACAAATTTTAGAAACAGAGCAAATACAAATTGCACCTGAGTTATAAAGGATAAGAGAGAGGGAGATATGATATTAAACGTACAGAAAAAAAAAAGAAAGCCCTCAAAGATTTACTCAACTATCCACATTTCCAGTAAAAAAGTGGTCAAATAGATGACTGAGTATAAACTGAGATTTGAGGAAAGCAGCAAAACAATCCAAACCAAAAACACACAATTAAGACTAAGCAGGAGATCCCTTGAATTGCTTAAATCCAGGTATTATGTCTGTAAATTAATATTATAAACTCACAAGCTTCATAAAATTTTTGTTTTTACTTCTGAGACTGGATAACCTGAGTTCATGTGACTGCAATATCAGTTTTAACATGTTCTACAAAGAGACAGGCAAATTCAGGCAAAAATTTTTCACCAACAGAGGCAAAAAGTCCTGAATAGTTTCATCCTAAATGAAAGAGAGTTGTTTTACAAATTAGAGATTTTTAAATAAAACCTGCTTTCAGTTCCCCTTTATGAGAAATAAATAGATAATCATTTCGAATTTAACCTGAGATCTGATACAGACAAATTTAAAGCCGGGCAAAAGCATACAGAAGAGTGCTCATAATGCAGTCATCATCTCCCCAACCATTCAGACCCTAGCTGAGGCCAGGAAAGCCCTGTGGTAATAGATATTGAGACCAAGATGGCTAGAATCTTAGAATTTCTTAGGGGACACACGACCACCCTTAACCTGGGAATTAAATAAATGTCCTAAACCAACTTGACCAAGAGAAGGGGTTCCAGCATACCACTGCATCCTTACCCCAGAGAACAGATCTTTTCCAATCAGGTCAGATTATTGATGTTAATTTTATTTTCCAAGCCATCCATCCAAATGGCCTTAAGTGCTATTTTTTTCAGGTAGTTTTCTCCAACAAACTTGATGGCTTTGCCCATGAAATTGGTAGATAATGCCATTAGAGAGAATTAGGTTAAAATATAGCCTAAACATCATGTAATTTTTAACTGAAACCAAAAGTCCCACGTTTTTCTTGCTCTGGAATCACATGACCAACAAGGCACCTGACCACAAGCAACTGCATGAACAGGTGACTGTTCATGGAGTTCCTAAAGGCAATGTATTTATCCATTCATTTAAAAAATTACAGAAAGTCTTCTAAAGGCAAGGATCATCTATAGCTCTAGTCACCTCCATGACACTGCTCCTGGACATAACAATAACCTCAGCCTACTCTTACAAAGACATTTGTCAAGAAGAGAGCTAACCCAGTATATTGAGTTTAAGAGGAGAGAAAAAGAATTATATATAATATGGGGTTATGGACATTGGGGAGGGTATGTGCTTTGGTGAGTACTGTGAAGTGTGTAAACCTGGTGATTCACAGACCTGTACCCCTGGGGATAAATATATATGTTTATAAAAAATTAAAAATTAAAAAAAAAGAATTACACATAATAATATCAACCTGCATTGCGTTCTACTATCTGGGATAAGCTAAAGGCTATAGGGATTTTTAATCTATTTTGTTCACGGCTATACCTCCAGTATCTAGAAAAAAATACCTCGCCAACAGTAAACATTCAATAAATATTGAATTCATAATGAATAAACTAATCTGTTTCTTCTTTGGACAAAGAAAATGAAACCTCTCCACTGTTCCAGGAATATTCAGTAATTATGGGTTCTTTCATAGCTCCCAGATACATGAAAATCTCCAACACCCTCAACATCTCCAGCACCATCACTGGCTTCATCCTCCTGGGGTTCCCTTGCCCCAGGCAAGGGCAGATCCTCCTCTTTCTGCTCTTCACCCTTCTCTACCTCCTGACCCTCATGGGCAATGGGTCTATCATCTGTGCCGTGCGCTGGGATCAGAGACTCCATACTCCCATGTACATCTTGCTCGCCAAACTTCTCCTTCCTAGAGATCTGCTATGTCACCTCCACTGTCCCCAACATGTTGGCCAACTTCCTCTCTGACACCAAGGTCATCTCCTTCTCTGGATGCTTTCTCCAGTTCTACTTTTTCTTCTCCTTGGGATCTACAGAATGCTTTTTCTTGGCTATTATGGCATTTGATCGGTACCTTGCCATCTGCCGACCTCTACACTATCCAACCATTATGACAAGATGTCTCTGTACCAATCTGGTGGTCACCTGCTGGATACTTGGTTTCCTCTGGTTCCCAGTCCCAATCATTGTTATTTCCCAAATGTCCTTCTGTGGGTCTAGGATCATTGACCACTTCCTATGTGACCCAGGTCCCCTATTAGCACTCACCTGTGCCAGAGCCCCAATAATGGAGTTCTTTTGGATGATTTTAAGTTCTTTGCTTTTATTTATTCCTTTCCTCTGCATCATAGTATCCTATACTCTGGTCCTCAGAGCTGTGTTGAGGGTCCCTTCAGCAGCTGGACGAAGAAAAGCTTTCTCTACCTGTGGGTCCCATCTGGCTGTGGTTTCATTGTTTTATGGCTCAGTGATAGTCATGTATCTGAGCCCAACATCTGAACATGAATCTGGGATGCAGAAGCTTGTGACCCTCTTTTATTCTGTAGGAACCCCACTCATTAATCCTGTCATCTACAGTCTGAGAAACAAAGATATGAAATATGCCCTGCAGAAATTTCTAGGAATATAAAAATTTTTACTTTGGTAAAAAAAAAAAATCTTTGAGTAATAGCCTACCTTCATACTTCTTCAGGTGAAAAAATATTAATAACCAATACCACTCTGAGAATTGTTCATCCTATTACTGAACTTATTCATTGTGGCTGTTCATACTTTTCCTAGAATCATTAGAGCAAGAAAGGATTCAGAGACATTATCCAATTCCCTCACTTTATAGATGAAGAAGCTGGAGAATGGAAATTTTGAGGGACCTGCTCTCATCATAACTTTATAATGCACAGAATTTTTTTTATTTTTTAAAGAGCTGCTCTTTCTATTCATAAAGAAAGAAATACATAATAAACTATAAGAATATATGTTTGCCATTCAGATATGCAGCCATCAAATAGTCTTTCATTTGAGCAGGGAGAAATATGTATATTATTGATAGAAATGTAAACTGGTACAACTTCTACTTAGAACAAATCACAAACAATTTAACAAACTTTAAAATGCATGCTATCCATTAACCCAGCAATTACACTCATTCCTAAATACCTAGTCTACACATACAAGCTCGCATATGTGAAAATATGCATGCAGAAGAATATTCATTGTTGCAGTGTTGTAATAGCAAATTACTAGAAACCACTTAAATGCCCATTTATTGAGACCTGTTTGTGTAACTTATGCCCATGCAATGGAAAATGAAACTTTTTTAAATGAGGGAGTTTAGATGTACAGATATGGTACCATGACAAGTTACTTTGTTAACTGAATAAATGATATAATCTGTCATTTCTGTTTAAAATTATAAATCTGTACATTTTTTAAAGGGTAGAATATCCTTTTGAAGTATAGATATGAAAACTAACAATGGGTTCACTTGGGAAGAGGATGGAGGGTGTCGTGGATACAAAAGAAAGGAAAAGATTTATTTTCCCCCTGTACCCTTTGTTATCCCAGAGACAAAATTTTATTGATGATGATGATGATGATGACGACGATGTCATCTCTACTGGCAAATTTTCCAAGAATTGGATACTAAGGAACAGTTCTCCCACAATTCCTGGGCCCCTTGCATAATCTATAAAGGAGGCTGCCTTCCATAACATATGAAGGAGCCAGGATCTAAGAGTCCACAGACATCATTTCATTCAGACTTCTTTGTTCTGAAGAGAGCAAATGGGAATTACTTTGTCATCTGAGAACTTGTGGGAGGAAATAAACTGCATTAAAATTATAACCAGACTCTTTTCAGAACTAATATATTTATATTCTTTATTGCTTACTCATTCAGTAAAAACATTTAATGAGGGATGCCTAGGTGGCTCAATTGGTTAAATTGTCTGACTCTTGATTTTGGCTCAGGTCATGATCTTGGAGTCATGGGATCAAATCTTGTGTGAGGCTCTGAACTCAGCTGGGACTCTGCTTCTCTCCATCTTCCCCTCTTCCCACTCACACACCCTCTCAAAATCAAATATATTAATCTTTAAAAAATTTAATGAACTACATCAATGTAGAAAAGAAAGTCCCTGCATTTGTGAAATTTACAATCTAGTGAGGGAGACCAATAATAATCAGATAAACATATAATTCCAGTTAGTCATAGTAGTATAATTAAGAATGAGGGAGGAAAGAAATTTTGTAATCATGTGTGGTGATTTTAATTAGATTTATTGTGGTGATGATTTTCCAATATGCACATATATCAAATCTTTACATTGTATAACTGAAATATAACCTTGTATGTTAACTATCTCTCAATAAAATATGAATATATGAGTATAGAAAATGTTAGGAAGTGAAATGTCATTCCCTACTACATCACTCAAAAGAGGCAGTAGAGTCTTGTTGCAACACCTAGCTTTATATAAATGGGATGACAGAAATGACAACCCTAAGTCATTCCATTAACATTCACTAACTGATGGCCTTTCTACATTTCACAGATACATGAACATTTTAACACGTCCAAAATGCTAACATTCTGACTCCTCTCACCCCCAAGGAGTTTTGGATCCTTCTCTTTGTGCTCTTCCCTATTTGTCCACTAAAAGCACTACATCCCACAAGCTCCATTGTGCATGGCTTCCTGCTAAATAAAACTAATGGGAGACACCATCAGGAGATCAGAGGGAAGAAAGAGAAGTTAGCTTCAACACAGCCCATAGACCCAGGAAAATGGATCCCATTATTTCTATGCTTTAGAGTGCCTCCCTCTGCTCACTTTGTTTCCTACCGGTATGGTGACTGACCATGCGACCAACAAAATTTCCCACAGAGGGCCTCACCCTCTCTTTTTCTAGATCAAGCTCTGAGTACTCAGGTCTCTGGAATTTCCTTCTCTAATGGCCCCAAGCCCACTTCCCTGGCCTGTGTGAACATTTTCCCTTAGTCTATCATCTGAATGGCAGTCTGTGTGTACATCCCTGGATCACAGAGGTGACAACGGGGTTATTTGAAGGGGTATGGACAGATCCTGGATATACAAGCTAGGTGTCCTTTTATGTGAGTATACGAGGGCCTCTCACATTGTCAAACTGATTCAGGGGTAGAAAGAGAAAGGAGTGAGCCACAAGAGAAAGAGAGCCTGGAGTAAGAGGTCAGCTCTCTCTGCACCACAGTTCTGCATGAAACTCTCAGGAATCTCAGAATTCTACTTCTGAACCTAGTTTTCTAAGTCCATACAAAGTACACCTGAAAATAGAAAGAAAGGACATATTTTAACAGAACACTGTTAGGTTGATTTTTATCTTTTAAATATTTAGACATATTGCATATGGGAGTCCACTTGTATTTTTGCCCTGGGCCCTATGAATGTTATGGCTCAACCTGGATAGTATATATCTTCTGTGTTCACTACTAGGTTCTAGCAATGGCTACATCTCTCTAGGAATATAGGCTCTCTCAGATGATACCTGTATGGGGCTCCTGTAACACTATTTCCTCTTCTGACCTTGTGAGGTCTCAGGTAATAATAGTTTCTCTGTGTTACTAGGCTCTGAGTGGCTCAATATCCATTCTGGATTACCTTAACTCTGTCTGTGCCTCTATAAAAATTCTCTTCATTAGGGTCTCTTCAGTTGTGTTCCCTGAATGAACTATTCTCACCAAAATACTAGCCAATAGGATCCAAAAGTACATTAAAAGGATTATTCACCATGGCCAAGTAGGATATATTCCTGGGCTGCAAGGTTGGTTCAACAACTGCAAATCAGTCAATGTGATGCAATACATTAAAAAAAGAAAGAACAAGAACCATATGCTACTTTCAATATATGCTGAAAAAGCATTTGACAAAGTACAACATCCTTTCATGATAAAAACTCTTCACAGTGTAGGCATAGAGGGTACATACCTTAATATCATCAAATATATCTATGAAAAAGTCAAGCAGAGAGAGTCAATTATCATATGGTTTCACTTATTTGTGGAGCATAACAAATAGCATGGAGGACATGGGGAGTTAGAGAGAAGAAAGGAGTTGGGGGAAATTGGAAGAGGAGGTGAATCATGAGAGACTATGGACTCTGAAAAACAATCTGAGGGGTTTGAAGTGGCGGGGGGGGTGGGAGGTTGGGGTACCAGGTGGTGGGTATTAGAGAGGGCACGGATTGCATGGAGCACTGGGTGTGGTGAAAAAATAATGAATACTATTATGCTGAAAATAAGTAAATTAGTAAAAAAAGAAATTTAAAAAAGATATCTATGAAAAACACATCAAATATCATCTCAATGGGGAAAAACTGAAAGCTTTTCTGCTAAGGTAAGGAACATGGCAGGGATGTCCATTATCACCACTGCTATTCAAAATAGTACTAGAAGTGGGGCGCCTGGGTGGCTCAGTAGGTTAAAGCCTCTGCCTTCGGCTCAGAGTCCTGGGATTGAGCCCCGTGTCAGGCTCACTGCTCAGCAGGGAGCCTGCTTCCTCCTCTCTCTCTGCCTATCTCTCTGCCTACTTGTGATTTCTGTCTGTCAAACAAATAAATAATAAAATCTTTTTAAAAAATAGTACTAGAAGTCCTAGCCTCAGCAATCAGACAACAAAAATAAATTAAAGGCATCTGAATCAGCAAGGAAAAAGTCAAACTATCACTCTTTGCAGATGATATGATACTCTATGTAGAAAACCCAAAAGACTCCACTCCAAAACTGCTTGAACTTGTACAGGAATTCAGTAAAGTGTCAGGATATAAAATCAATGCACAGAAATCAGTTGCATTTCTATACACCAACAGCAGGACAGAAGAAAGAGAAATTAAGGAGTCAATCTCATGTACAATTATACCCAAAAGCATAAGACACCTAGGTGCTACTGCCCCTCGGAACAATTTGTTACTTAAACTATAACCCCTGGAGGATTTTACTAGTTGCCAAGCACATTTAGATATGGCCTTGTGAAAAACATATACTGGAAATAGGTCTTTGAGGAGAAGGACGATATACGACCGTGAAGCTGGGCAGCTGGGGATGCCTGGCTCACTCAGGGCGGAAGGCCGCCCCTTCACAGAAGCCAGGCAGCTGGGAAGCCCGGCCTGCCCAGGGTGGAACACCGCCTGCTTCAGGGAAGCCGAGTACCAGGGAATGCCTGGTCAGCTCAGGGTGGAACAAAATACCGCCTGCTTCCCTTTTCCCTTACCGCTTCTTTCTCTTCCCAGAAGCACCCGTTGTTTTTTAGATGACTCCTTTGAATTTGCTTGGTTAACTATAAACTTTGTCCTTCTTGCTTGTCCACAGGACGTGCAACTAACATTTGACTTTCATCAGTCCTTCTGTTGGCTATTGTTTCTATCTAATAAAAGTGAGACTGTGGAGTTGCTCGTGGCAGCAGTCTTTTCGACTGTTGTCCCCTGCTCCCAATCTCTTGCAGCTGACTTGTTTGTGCCTAATTCTTCTCCTGTAGCCAAATGGAAGTGGCACCTAGGGATAAAACTAACCAAAGAGGCAAAGATCTGTAGTCAGAAAACTATAGAAAAGTCATGAAAGAAATTGAGGAAGACATAAAGAAATGGAAAAACATTACATTCTCATGTATTGGAAGAAAAAATAGTGTGAAAAGGTCTATTCTACCTAAAACAACCTACACATTTAATGCAATCCCTATCAAAATACCATCAATTTTTTTTCAAAGAAATGGAAAAAATAATCCTAAATTTATATGGAACCAGAAAAGACCCCCAATAGCCAGAGGAATGTTGAAAAAAGAAAGCCTGGGGGTGGGTATTACGGAGGGCAATATTCCCTGGAGCACTGGATGTGATATAAAAACAATGAATTTTGGAACACTGGAAAAAAAAATACAAAATCTAAAAAAAATAAATAAATAAATAACAAGATCCTAGCAAACAGGATCCAACAGCACATTAAAAAGATTATCCACCATGACCAGGTGGGATTCATTCCTGGGCTACAAGGATGGTTCAACATTAACAAATCTATCAATGTGATAGAACAAATCAATATGAGAAGAGAGAAGAACCACATTGTCCTCTCAATTGATGCAGAAAAAGCATTTGACAAAATCCAGCATCCATTCTTGATTAAAACGCTTCAATGTATAAGGATAGAGGGAACATTCCTGAACTTCATCAAATCTATCTATGAAAGACCCACAGCGAATATCATCCTCAATGGGAAAAAGCTCACAGCCTTCCCGTTGAGATCAGGAACATGACAAGGATGCCCATTCCACCACTCTTGTTCAACATAGTATTAGAAGTCCTAGCAACAGCAATCAGACAACAAAGAGAAAATAAAAGGTATCCAAATTGGCAATAAAGAGGTCAAACCCTCTCTCTTCACAGATGACATGATTCTTTATATGGAAACCCAAAAGACTCCACCCCCACACTACTAAAACTCATACAAAAATTCAGTAACGTGGCAGGATACAAAGTCAATGTACAGAAATCAGTGGTTTTCTTATACACTAACAATGAAAATACAGAAAGGGAAATTAGAGAATCGATTCCATTTACTATAGCACCAAGAACCATAAGATACCTGGGAATAAACCTAACCAAAGAGGTAAGGATCTGTACTCGAGGAACTACAGAACACTCATGAAAGAAATTGAAGAAGACACAAAAAGATGGAAGACCATTCCATGCTCCTGGATCAGAAGAATAAACATTGTTAAAATGTCTATACTGCCTAGAGCAATCTATACTTTTAATGCCATTCCAATCAAAATTCCACCAGTATTCTTCAAAGAGCTGGAGGAAATAATCCACAAATCTGTATGGAATCAGAAGAGACCCCGAATTGCTAAGGAAATGTTAAAAAACAAAAAATAAAACAGGCAGCATCACGTTACCTGATTTCAAGCTTTACTACAAAGCTGTGATCACCAAGACAGCATGGTACTGGCATAAAGACAGACACATAGACCAGTGGAACAGAGTAGAGAGCCCAGATATGGACCTTCAACTCTACGGGCAAATAATCTTCAACAAAACAGGAAAAAATATACAGTGGTAAAAGGACAGTCTCCTCAATAAATGGTGCTGGGAAAACTGGACAGCTATATGCAGAAGAATTAAACTGGACCATTCTCTTACACTGTACACAAAGATAAACTCAAAATGGATAAAAGACCTCAATGTGAGACAGGAATCCATCAGAATCCTAGAGGAGAACATAGGCAGTAACCTCTTCGATATCAGCCACAGCAACTTCTTTCAAGATATGTCTCCAAAGGCAAAGGAAACAAAAGCAAAAATAAACTTTTGGGACTTCATCAAAATCAAAAGCTTCTGCACAGCAAAGGAAACAGTCAAGAAAACTAAGAGGCAACCCACAGAATGGGAGAAGATATTTGCAAATGACAGTACAGACAAAAGGTTGATATCCAAGATCTATAAAGAACTCCTCAAATTCAACACACACAAAACAGACAATCATATCAAAAAATGGGCAGAAGATATGAACAGACACTTCTCTAATGAAGACATACAAATGGCTATCAGACACATGAAAAAATATTCATCATCACTAGCCATCAGGGAGATTCAAATTAAAACTAAATTGTGATATCACCTTACACCAGTTAGAATGGCCAAAATTAACAAAACAGGAAACAACATGTGTTGAAGGGGATGCGCAGAAAGGGAAACCCTCTTACACTGTGGTTGGGAATGCAAGTTGGTGCAGCCACTTTGTAAAACAGTGTGGAGATTCCTCAATAAATTAAAAATAGAGCTTCCCTGTGACCCTGCAATTGCACTACTGGGGATTTACCCCAACGATACAGATGTAGTGAAAAGAAGGGCCATCTGTACCCCAATGTTTATAGCAGCAATGGCCATGGTCGCCAAACTGTGGAAAGAACCAAGATGCCCTTCAATGGATGAATGGATAAAGAAGATGTGGTCCATATACACTATGGAGTATTATGTCTCCATCAGAAATGATGAATACCCAACTTTTGTAGCCACATGGACGTGACTGAAAGAGATCATGCTGAGTGAAATAAGTCAAGCAGAGAGAGTCAATTATCATATGGTTTCACTTATTTGTGGAGCATAACAAATAGCATGGAGGACAAGGGGGAGTTAGAGAGGAGAAAGGAGTTGGGGAAAATTGGAAGTAGAGGTGAACCATGAGAGACTATGGACTCAACAACAATCTGAGGGTTTTTGAAGGGACAGTGGGGTGGGAGGTTCGGGGAACCAGTTTTGTGGGTATTAGAGAGGGCACAGATTACATGGAGCACTGGGTGTGGTGCAAAAACAATGAATACTGTTATGCTGAAAATAAATATAAATAAATAAATAGATAGATAGATAGATAGATAGAAAGCAAGAAAGCCAACCAAAGTTGGTGGCATCACAATTTTCAGACTTCAAGCTCTCTTACAAAGCTGTAATCATCAAGTAATGTATCATGTGGTACTGGCACAAAAACAGACACATAGATGAATGGAACAGAATAGAGAACCCAGAAATAGACCCTCAACTCTATGGTCAACTAATCTTCAACAGAGCAGGGAGAGTGTCCAATGGGAAAAAATACAGTCTCATCAACAAATGATGTTGGGAAAATTGACGCCACATACAGAAGAATGAAACTGGACCGTTTCCTTACACCACACCCCAATAATAGACTCAAAATGGACGAAAGACCTCAATGTGAAACAGGAATCCAGCAAAACACTAGAGAACACAGCAGCAACCTCTTCAAACCTCAGCCACAGCAACTCTCTTCCTAGAACCATCCGCCAAAGGTGAGAGAAGGAATGGCAAAAATGAGCTATTGGGACTTCATCAAGATCAAAGTTTTTTGCAAAGCAAAAGAAACAGTCAACAAAACCAAAAGAAAACTCACAGAATGGGAGAAGATAGTCACAAATGACATATCAGATAAAGGGCTAGTGTCCAAAATCTATAAATAACTTCTCAAACTCAACACCCAAAGAACAAATAATCCAATCAAGAAATGGGCAGAAGACATGAACAGACATTTCTTCTGCAAAGAACACATCCAAATGGCCAACAGACACCTGAAAAGTGTTCCATATCACTTGCCATCAGGGAAGTACAAATCAAAACCACAATGAGATACCACCTCACACCACCAGTCCAAATGAACTAAAATTAACAAGTCAGGAAATGACAGATGCTGGTGTGGATGCAGAGAAAGGCAAACCCTTCTACCTGTTGGTGGGAATGTAAGCTGGTGCAGCCACTCTGGAAACAGCATGGAGGTTCCTCAGAAAGTTGGTAATTGAGCTACCCTATGACCTAGAAATTACACTACTGGGTACTTACCCTAAAGTATTGGGTATTGTACCCTAAAGATACAAATGTAGTGATCCAAAGGGGCCACGTGCACCTCAATGTTTACAGCAGCAATGTCCACAAACTATGGAAAGAACTTAGATGTCCATCACAGATGGATGGATAAAGAAGACATGGTATATATATATACAATGGAATACTATGCAGACATCAAAAGAAATGAAATCTTGCCATTTGCAACGACGTGAATGGAACTAGAGGGTATTATGCTGAGCAAAATAATTCAATCAGAGAAAGACAATTATCCTATGTTTAGAGATGAGAAATGTTCTTTTCAAGTTTCAAACAACCAGTAAACATTTTTTTTTCACATTTTTTTCAATAAACTTTTTGACAATTTAAATATTGTTAGATGGGTGCTATTCTTTATATAATATGGAGAACAAAACATATGACACGTAAAACTTCTTCCTTATAAGTGTAAGAGGAAAGAAGGAGAAAAGAGTAAAGAGGGAAATAAGACAATGGAAGTAGAGACTAGAGTCTGAGCAAGGTTTGAAGATGTCTTTGAAAATGGAAGAGGAAGCCATGAGCCAAATAATGCAGAATACATCTGAAAGCTATAAAAAAAAAAAGGCAAAGAAATTATTCTCCCTTACACAGCCCCTCCATAAGGAACTCTGTCCTGCTGACATCTTGATTTTAATCCAGTGGACCTATTTTGGACTCTAGCTTTCTAGAACCCTAATGTAATACCATTGTCCATGTTTTTCCAGCCCTAAATTTTGGCATTTGTTGAAGCAGCACATAAGAAACTGATACAATCAACTTGGGGGGGGTGATAAGAAACCTGAAATATTTGGATTATAGCCATAATCTTGAAGGTAATCTTACAAGCTGAGTAGTGATGTGACACACAGCTTCTGTTTTGAACTGTGTAAGTGCTGACTGCTTTGGAAAAGAAAGTACAGCATGCCTCTTCTCCGCGTTTCAGGACCCACAGATGAGAAAATAAGCAATGCAGACAGCACAGCACCATCCCAAGTGCCTGGGTAGGCCAAGCTGTCACTAAATTTTATTGAACAGTAAGTTAACAAAGTTGAAAGAAGACACAACATATAGATAGCCTCTCCTTATAATATCAACTAAACTGCTCTTGGCCAAAGTCCGAACAAGAAACACAAGACGACCACCAAATGGGGCCAAAAGGATATTCTCATTAATAAATGGGGTTTATAGAAACTGAATAACCACACATGACAAAAGAATGAAATTGGAAACCACATCTCCTAAATCATACACAACAAATAAAACTCAAAATAGCATGAGCATAAGACCGAAAAATGTGTGTAGAACTCGTAGAAGATACGCAGAAGTTTAAACGCTTCTTAAACACTCAGAAAAGTTCTACTGTCCTGCCACAATTATTTTTTGGATATGACCCCAAAGACCATAAAAGAAAAGCCAAAAAGCCCAACATCCTGGTAAATCAAACTAAGAAAGCTTCTTGCATCAGCCAAAAGAGATTAATACCACTAAATGAAAAGGGACACCTGCCAGAATGACAACATTGTTTTGCAACCGCCACTATATTTGACAACCAGGTTAAAACCCAAATACATACAAGATTTCTTTCTAACAAAAACAATCTCAAAAGGCAAAAAAAGAAAATTCATTTTAAAACAAACCAAGTTTACTGGTGCAAAATTAAGAGCTGAATTGGTTTATGCTAGTTAGTTTTCGATAATTATCATAACAGCAGAAAACGTGTTCAAAATCTAATCTTAATCCAGCAATTAAAATGAACCAAGAATGGAGATGACAGAATTAGTAAAGCAAATGTTTTTTGTTGTGTTCTTTACGTACTTAAAAACTTGTAGAGTGAGTAATATGGAAAAAAAGCTATTTATAGATGAATTTTTTTTTAATTTTTTATTTTTTATAAACATATATTTTTATCCCCAGGGGTACAGGTGTGTGAATCACCAGGTTTACACACTTCACAGCACTCACCAAAGCACATACCCTCCCCAATGTCCATAATCCCATCCCCTTCTCCCAAATCCCCTCCCCCCAGCAACCCTCAGTTTGTTTCATGAGATTAAGAGTCACTTATGGTTTGTCTCCCTCCCAATCCCATCTTGTTTCATTTATTCTTCTCCTACCCCCTTAACCACCCATGTTGCACCTCCACTTCCTCATATCAGGGAGATCATATGATAGTTGTCTTTCGCTGCTTGACTTATTTCGCTAAGCATGATATGCTCTAGTTCCATCCATGTTGTCGCAAATGGCAAGATTTCATTTCTTTTGATGGCTGCATAGTATTCCATTGTGTATATATACCACATCTTCTTGATCCACAAAAACTATAGATGAATTTTAACGGTAAATTATTGATGTTTTTATTTCATAACTTTTATAATTCATGTTTCCAAACAAAATTAGTAATACTCTTAGAGAAACCATTATAAAGAATAGCACCATCTAACTATTTAAATTGTCAAAAAGTTTATTTGGAAAAAAATGTTTACTGGTTGTTTGAAACTTGAAACAACTTTGCTCATCTAAACAGTTACAAATAGTGGTAGGGTCACAATGTACCTGCCCCTATGTCTCTTCTGGTCTCCCCAAAAAAAATCCTGAGAAGGATTCCAGTGAAACTAGTTTATTTGGGTAATGAATGGAACATTGACAGAAGAGTGAAACAAGGAAGTATTCCAGTAGAAAAGGTACATTGTCAAGCCAGCTACCACTGTGGGTAACTGGAGCTAATCCTCTGGAGAACCCCAGAGAAGTCCCATAGACATCCCAGAGTTGCTTCACTATAGGAGCAAGGAAGCTGAATTTTGATATCCCAGTTCTCATCTGTCCATAGTTGAGGGCTTCTAGGGGAGC
>NW_025421445.1:0-57686 GCF_011764305.1 Mustela putorius furo | reverse complement strand
GAATAGTGGGAACGAGTGAAAAATAAAAATTTTTCCTCTGAAGTAGTGGTTGTTCTTGTAGTCCTTTTTTTTCTCTCTCTCTCTGTCTCTTTTTTTTTCTTTGTTGGTTTGTTTTGGGGAAAAGGGGCCTTCCACGTGGGTGTTTGTCAGTCAATGATTTGTTTCCTGAGTTAAGTCCTCCCGCCCCCTCAAAGGCGTGGGCTCTGAGGAAACTGGTTTTTTTTTTTTTTTTTCAGTCTTTTTGTTCTCTGGTGGTTTTTATGTTTCTTCACTTTTTTCTCTCACCTTGACCGCTTTTGATGGTTTTCGTAGTTTTAGAGGAAAACAAACCGCACCCTGATCTCCCTCTCAGAGAGAAGCCTCAGTCTGGGTGTGCAGAGCCTAAATAAGTTCCCCCTTGGCTGCTGGCAGAGCAGGTTCCAAGTTGCAGACCCTGGGGACGCAGGATCTTTTGCTTGTACCCAAAGCCAAGGCAGTGGGCGGCTGTTTCTGGGAGCTCCGGACCGTCAGAGAGGTTCAAGGCAGCAATCGCACACTGAGATTTTCCCACTGGCCTGAGCTGGGAGTGCCTGGTCTTGCTGGGTCTAAAGAGTGCCCAGCTTGCATGCACCTATTTCAGGGGCGGCTATGGGTCACGCACTGGGTCAGGCAACACTGGGAAAGGGGGTGCAGGTCCGAAAGCACCAGGCTGGGCTTTTGCACACCTCTATCAGGGGAGAGTTTGGGGGAATGTGGCTTAGACTCTGAAAACAATGGCACGGGTCAAGAGCGCCGGCCGGGCCTTTGTAACTCTCTCAGGGGAGGCATGAGGGACTTATGCGCGTGTCTCAGGCATTGTAGCAGGGCTCGAGCATTCTGCCCACCTGCGTGGCTCCCATCCCCTCACAGGAGCCAGAACCCATGCATTCTCTGGTGCGCTGGTTTCTCCGCCCGCACTCTCTCTGCCTCAGCACCAGGGGAGGCTGTCCTGGGACCAGGGACTTAAGCCCCTGTCCCTAGCCGCCCGGATTCCCACAATTTCTTCCCGCGATCCTTTGCCCTTTTGGAGTGCTTTCAACCAGTATCCAAGTTAATGCTGGTCCCCAGACACAGGGCACTCTTGCTCGTATTGGGGTATTACTTTCCAACCGGTCGCCTCTGGTGGCTCCCTCCCCCTTTTGTTATCTTCCAATATCAGTCGCTGTTCCCACTACCGCTTTATCTGCCCACTGGCGTCTTCTGCCCCTGTAGAGATCAGATGTGTATAATTCTGATCTCAGGCTGATTTCATGGGTGAACGGAGTTCTTTGGTAGGTAATCAGTTCACTTTGGGGTACAGGCTGAAAAGGCGCCTCCTCCTACTTCCCCGCCATCTTCTCCCCCCTATGTGTCTGTTTATGCCAGTACCATGCCTGTCTTGGTGATCACAGCTTTGTAACATAATACAATTTTAAAAAGAAATAAATGATATAGAAACAAACACAAAAAGCAACAGAACACGTCAATGAAACCACAAATTTGTTCTTTGGAAAAGGTCAAGAGCGCTGATAAAATTCCTAGCCAGAATCAAAACAATAAAAAAGAGAAAAGTACTCAAAAAGAAATAACAAATGAAGGGGAAACAACAATGAACACCACAGAATTACAAAACAATTGTGAGAGAATATTATGAAAAAAACTACATGCCAGAAAATTAGATATCCCAGAAAATGGGTAAAATTCCTAGATACAATAAGCTACAAAAATGGAAAGCAGGAAGATTTAGAAAAATTTGAACAGACTAATTACCAGCAAGGAGGATTGAATCAGCAACCCCAAAATACTCCCAAAATATAAAAGTCCCAGGAACAGATGACTTCATGGACACAAATGTCACCAAACATTTAATGAAGAGTCATACCTATTCTACTCAATCTATTACGACAAAAGGAAGAAGGAAAACTTCCAAATCTACTAGGAAGTACAACAAGGATGTATAAGGAAGTATAAAAAAAAGTAATTAACTGGAGGGGAGTGGAGGGATGGGTGAGCCTGCTAGTGGGTTCTAAGGAGGGCACGTATTGCATGGGAGCACTGGGTGTGGCACTTAAATAATGAATCTTGGAGCACTGAAAAAATAAAAATTAAATTAAAAAAAATAATCAGTATCAAGTGGGATTTATTCCTGGGATGCAAGGGTGGTTCAATAATCACAAGTCATTCTATGTAATACTCACATTAAGAGAAAGGATTAAAAAAGTATCATCACCTCAATAGATGTAGAGGAAACATTTGATGAAGTACTGCAATCATTCATGATAAAAACCTCAACCAAGAAGCTTTAGAGGGAGCATACTTCAACATTATAAAGGCCATATATGAAAAACCCACAACGAACATCAAACTCAATTGGTAAAAAAACTGAGGTCTTTCCCCCTCAGGTGGGGAAGAAGTCAAAGGTGTCCACTCTCACCACTTTTATTCAACATACCACTGGAAGTCCAAGGCAGAGCCATCAAATGACAAAAAGCAATAAAAGCCATCCACATCAGTAAAGAAGTAAAACTTCCACTATTTGATATTCCACTATTTGATATATATTTGATATATTCCACTATGTGATACTACACATAGAAAAACCCTAAAAGAATCCACCAGAATATAATAGAAATGAGTTCAGTAAAGTTGCAAGACACCAAATGAAAAATGTACAGAAATCTGTTGCATTTATATACATTAATAATGATGCTGCTGCAGGAGAAATTTAAAAACTCCCTCTTTGAAAACACATAATATATAATAAAACCACAGGATTAAACCTAACCAAAGGGGTGAAAGACCTGAATTCTGAAAACTATTAAAACTCTGATAAAAGAAAATCAAGATGACACAGAGAAATGGGAAGACAGTAAATGCCATGGTTTGCAAGAACAGATACTGTTAAAATGCCCATTCTATCCAAAGGAATCTACAGATTTATTGCACCCTTTTCAAAACAGCGATGATGTCTTCCACAAAAACTGTAACTAAAAAATCCTACAATTATTTTTGTAGGTAGTTAAGATTTATTTTAATTTCTCAATCTGCCAAAAAACCCTTTAAAATAAAATTTAAAAAACAAAACAAAAAACAAAAACTCTACTCATATCTTTGTACAGTGTGGACATGTTCATAAGACTTATATTAAGAAAAATTGCTTCTCAGAGGGGGTCCAAGATGGTGGGGGAATAGGGGACCCCTATTTCAACCTGTACCCTGAATTGAGCTGGATATCTACCAGACCACTCTAAAAACACCCAAGAAATCAGTCTGAGGGTGTAAGAAGCCATATTAGGATCTATACCAACAGAATACCTCCATTTGGTGGTTTTGAGGTATGAAGCTGGGAGCCTCGATTCTGCAGCCTGATATTGGAAGACAAACAGAAGTGGGAGGGAGCCACTATAAGTACCAGTGACTGAACGTTGTGAAAAATAACACAGAAGTGCAAAAGCATCCTGTGCTGGGGACCAGCCACAGACTGGTAGATCCAGCTCCACAGGGGCAGGAACAGGACTTCAGGGCAAACCCTCCCCCCCACCCCACAGAGTGAAACCTGGAGCTGAGGGGTCACGCATTTGTAAAATAAGGGATGGCTGGCGGTTTTAGAAGCACAAAGGGCAGAGACATGCCTGAACCTGGAAGTGAAGGCTGGGAGTGCTGCAGTGGGGCGCACAACCCAAGACACTATGATTCTTAGCAGCATAGACAAAAACAGAGTCAGTATGGCCCAGAGGGCATTATGGAGAACAGACAGCGATCCCCCATTCTGAGACACAGGATTGTATGTGGTCAGTTCTGCTCTGACTCTTGGGAAGAGATGCAGAAAACCACCAAGGAGTGCCCCAGAGAAGGAAAGCCATCAAAAACCAGGTTTTCACTGAGCCCATCCCCCCAACATGGGGACAGCGCAACTCTGAACAAACAGGGTTGCCTGCCCCTGTCTCAGCAGACAGCAAGCCCCTTCACCAGAAGACAGTTTGAAAGAACAAGAGACCAACAACCATGAACTCCCTAAAATAAATATACATTTGGTTTGGGTCGTGGTCAATAGTTTGGACTCTGCACATTCCCTCAATCACTACTCAGCAAAATGACAAAGAGGAGGAACCCCCAAGCAGGAAACATTCAGAGATGGTGACTTCTGTGACAAAAACTAATGAATATAGACATAAGCAAGATGTTGGAAATAGACTTCGAGGTAACAGTTTTGGAACATGCAGAAAATAGCTAGGTTGAAGAAAACCTTTATGTAAATATAGAGCCCTAAGGGCAGAAGTGAGACCTGATCTGGCAGAACTTAAAAATGCTATCAATGAGATCTAATCTAATCTAGATACTCTAACAGCTAGGGTAAATGAGGCAGAAGAACAAATTAGTGTTCTAGAAGACCCACTGATAGAAAAGAAGGATCAGGAGAAGGTCTGGAACAAACAGCTTAGAAGCCATGAAAACAGAATTAGAGAAATAAGTGGCATCATAGAACAATGTAATTTCAGAATTATTGGGATCCCTGAGGGTCAGAAAGAGAGAGAAGACTGGAAGATAGGGTTGAACAAATCCTAGCTGAAAATTTCCCTGATCTGGTGAATGAAACAAGTGTTCACATCCTCGAGTCTTAGAGGACAACCACAAGATCAAGGAGGGCAGGTCGACCCTCCAGCATGTGAAAGTGAAACGTGAGAATCTTAAAAGCAGAGAAAAATATCTTAAGGGAAGCTAGGGGGAAGAGATCCCTTCCATACAGAGGGAAGAACATCAGAATAACATCAAACCTGGCAAGCCAGAAAGGGCTGGCAAGACATATAAAGGGTACTATATGAGAAAAATATATAGCCAGGAATACTTTATCCAGCAAGGGGCTATCATTTAGAATGGATGGAGAGATAAAGAGCTTCCAGGATCAGCAGAGAGGAAAATAATATGTGACCACTAAACTGGCCCTGCAACAAATATTAAGGGGGGGGGTTTACAAAAATAAGAAAGACCCCAAGAGTGAGATAGAACCAAAATTTACAGAGGCAATCTATAGAAACGACATGACATGATGACAGCAAAAACATATCTTTCAATAATCATCCTCAATGTGAACGGACTAGATGCTCCCCCAAAATAGCACAGAGTTGCAGACTGGATAAAAAGACAGTATCCATCCATATGTGGTCTACATGAGACTCTTTTTAAACCTAAAGATACATCCAGACTGAAAGTGAAGGGATGGGGAACACACTATTTCATACCAACAGAATGCAAAAGAAAGCTGGGATAGCAATTCTCAAATCTGACAAATTTATTTTCAAGCTAAATCCTGTGTAGTCAGTGATGCAGAAGGACACTACATCATTCTTTCTTAAAGTATCTATCCAAGGGACGCCTGGGTGGCTCAGTTGGTTAAGCAGCTGCCTTCGGCTCAGGTCATGACCCCAGGGTCCTGGGATCGAGTCCCACATCGGGCTCCTTGCTCAGCAGGGAGTCTGCTTCTCCCTCTGCCTCTGCCTGCCATTCTGTCTGCCTGTGTGTGTTCGCTCTCTCTCCCTCTTTCTCTCTCTGACAAAAAACATAAATAAATAAATAAATAAAATCTTTAAAAGTATCTATCCAACAAGATGATCTAGCAACTGTAAATATCTATGCTCTAGACATGGCAGCAGCCATCTGTGTTAACGAAATAAAGCCAACTGTTAACGAAATAAAGAGACATATTGATAAGAATACATTATTTTAAGGAATCTTAACACACTGCTCTCAGCAATAGACAGATCATCTAAGGAGAAAATCAACAAAGAATTAAGAGCTTTGAATGGCACACAGGACCAGATGGGCCTCATAGTTATACACAGAGCATTCTGCCCTAAAACAACAGAATACTCATTCTTCTCAAGTGCATAGGGAATTTTCTCCAGGATAGACCACATAATGTATCACAAATCAGCTCTCAACAGAGATGTCAAAATATTGATACAATTCCCTACATATTCTTAGACCACAATGCTTTGAAACTGGAACTCAACCACAAGAACAAGTATGGAAGAAAGTCAAAACTTCAAAGCTAATGACCATCCTGCATGAGAATGTTGGGGTCAAGCAGGAAATCAATGACAAATTCATGGAAACTAATGAGAATGAATTCATGGAAACTAAACGAGAATGAAGCATATTGGTCCAAAACCTATGGGATATGGCAAAGGCGGTCCCTAAGCGGGAAAATACATAGACACCCATGCCACACACACACACCACACACACACACACACACACACACACATCTCAATATACAAACTCTATTTACACCTTAAAGAAACTGGTCAACAACAAATTAAGCCTAATCCAAGCCCAATAAGGGAATTATTTAAGATAAGAACTGAGGTCAATGAGTTAGAAACAAGAAATACAGTAGAGCTGAGCCACCAAACTAGAATCTAGTTCTCTGACAGAATAAATAAGATCGATAAATCACTGGCCAGACTAATCCAAAAGAAGAGAGAAAAAAGGACTCAAATTAACAAAATTATGAATGAAAGGGGAGAGAGATCATGACTAACCACCAAGGAAACAGAAATAATCATCAGAAATTATTCTCAACAACCTGAAGAAATAGGTGAATTCCTGGAAACCTATAAACTATCAAGACTGAAACAGGTTAGAAATTTGACAATCTGAATATTCCAGTAAGTAGTAATGAGATTGAAGAAGTGATAAAAAAAAAAAAAAACCTCCCCAAAAAAAAACAAGTGTCCAGGCCCTGATGGATTCCCTGGAGGAATTCTATGAAACATAAAGAAGAAATTATACCTAATGTCCTGAAAGTGTTTCCAAAAGTAGAAGCAGAAGGAAAATTTCCAGACTCTTTCCATAAGGCCAGCATCACCTTCATCCCCAAACCAGGAAGAGACCCCATCAAAAAGGAGAATTTCAGACCAATATTCCTGATGAATATGGATGCCAAGATTCTCAATAAGATCCTAGCTAATAAGATCCAACAGTACATTAAAAGATTATCCACCATGACCAGGAAGAATTTATCCCTGAGATACAAGGGTGGTTCAACATTCCCAAATCAGTCAATACGATAGAATAAACCAAAAAGAGAAGAGAAGAGGAAAAGAACCACATGGTCCTCTCAGTTGACACAGAAAAAATCATTTGACAAAAATACAACATCCTTTCCTGGTTAAAAAACTCTTCAGGGTATAGTGATAGAGGGAACACTACTCAAATTCATAAAAATCCATCCATGAAAATCCCACAGTGAATATCATATTCAATGAGGAGAAGCTGAGAGCCACTCCCTTAAGATCAGGAGCACGACAAGGATGCCCACTCTCGCCACTATGGTTCAACATAGTATTAGAAGTCCTGGCAACAGCAATCAGAAAACAGAAAGAAATGAAGTGTATTCAAATTGGAAAAGTGGAAGTCATACTTTCTCTCTTCACAGATGACATGATACTTTATGTGGAAAGCCCTAAAGACTCCACCCTCAAAGTACTAGAACTCATACAGCAATTCAGTAATGTGGCAGGATACAAAATCAAAAGCACAGAAATCAGTTGCTTTCTTACACTCTAACAATGAAAACTGTAGAAAAAAAAAATAAATAATAATAAAAAAAGATTCCATTTACAATAGCCCCAAAACCCATAAGATATCTTGGAATAAACCTAAGCACTTTGGGTGCTTAGGTAAAGGATCTACAGTCAAGGAACCACAGAACATTCATGAAAGGAATTAAAGAAGACACAAAAAGATTGAAAAACATTCCATGCTCATGGATGAGTAGAAATAAACATTGTTAAAAAAAAATGCCTACGATGCCCTGAGAAACCTATACTTTCAACACCATCCTAATCAAAATATGGGTTGTGTATTTTTCAAAATGCTGGAACAAACAACCCTAAAATTTGTATGAAATGAGAAAAAGACCCCAAATTGCCAAGGAAAATTTTGAAAAAGAAAAACAAAGCTGGGGCATCATGTTGCCTGCTTTTCAAGCTTTATTACAAAGCTGTGATCACCAAGACAGCCTGCTATTGGCACAAAAAAACATACACTTAGAGCAATGGAAGAGAATGGAGAGCCCAGATATGGATCCTCAACTCTATGGCCAAAGAGTCTTTGACAAAACAGGAAAAATATATCCAGTGGAAAAAAAACACAGTCTCTTTAATAAATGGTGTTGGGAAAATTGGACAACTTTATACAGAAGAATGAATGAAACTCGACCATTCCCTTACACCGTACACAAAGATAAACTCAAAAAATGATGATGAAAGACCGCAATGTGAGACAGGAATCCATCAAAATCCTAGAGGAGATCATAGCCAGTAACGTTTTGGACATCGGCCACAGCAACTTCTTTCAAGACACATCTCCAAAGGCAAAGAAAACGAAATGAAAATGAACTTTTGAGACTCCATCAAGGTAAAAATCAAAGGAAACAGTCTACAAAACAAAGAGGCAAACCCTCTAATGGAAGAAGATATTCACAAATGATGCTATAGACAAAGGGCTGGTATCCAAGATCTATAAAGAACTACTCAAACTCAACACCCAAAACACAAATAATCAAGTCAAAACTGGGCAGAACACATGACCAGACACTTCTCCAATGAAGACATACAAATGGCAGCAACTTCTTTCAAGATATGTCTCCAAAGGCAAAGGAAACAAAAGCGAAGATGAACTTTTGGGACTTCATCAAGACAAATGGCTGACAGACACATGAAGAATGTTCATCATCATTAGCCATGAGGGAAATTCAAATCAAAACCACAGTGAGAGGGGTGCCTGGTGACTCAGTGGGTTAAGCCTCTGCCTTCAGCTCAGGTCATGATCTCAGAGTCATGGGATCGAACCCCACATCTGGTTCTCTGCTCAGTGGGGAGCCTGCTTCCCTCTCTCTCTCTCAGCCTGCCTCTCTGCCTGCTAGTCATCGCTCTCTCTGTGTCAAATAAATAAATAAAATCTTTAAAATAAATTAAAAAAAGAAAAAAAAACAGTCAGTGAGATACTACCTTACACCATTTACAATGGCCAAAACTAACAAAACAGGAAACAAAAGATATTGGAGTGGTTGGTGGGAATGCAAGTTGGTGCAGCCACTTTGGAAAACAGTGTGGAGAGTCCTCAAAAATTAAAAATAGAACTACCCTATGACCCTGCAATGGCACTACTGGGTATTTACCACAAAGACAGAGATGTAGTGAAAAGAAGGAGCACATGCACCCCAATGTTCATAGCAGCAGTGTCCACAATAGCCAAACTGTGGAAAGAGCCCAGATGCCCTTCAAAAGATGAATGCATAAAGAAGATGTGGTCCGTATATACAATGGGATATTATTAAGCCATCAGAAATGATGAATGCCCTACTTTTGTATCAACAGAGATGGGACTTTGGGAGATTATGCTAAGTGACATAAGTCAAACAGTGAAAGTCAGCTATCAAATGGTTTCACTTATTTATGGGACATAAGGAATAACACGGAGGACATTAGGAGAAGGAGGGGAAAAATGAATGGGGTGAAATTGGAATGGTAGATGAACCATGAGAGACTATGGACTCTGGGAAACAAACTGAGGGAGTTTTAGAAGGGACAGGTTTGAAGGACTAGAAGGGAGGGAGAAGGGTTTTAGAAGGGAGGGATTTGGGGGGATGGGTGAGCCTGGTGATGGGTATTAAGGGCAGAGATTGCATGGAACAGTGTGTCTTATTGGGAAACAATGAATCATTGAACACTTCATCAAAAACTAATGATGCACTGTACGGTGACTAATATAACACAATTAAAAAAAAACTACACCAAATATAAATAGACTGAACAGTCCAATCAGTAGACATAGGGTGTCAGAAATGATTAACAAAAACAAGACCCATCTATATACTTTCTTGAAGAGACCCATCTATAACCTAAATATACATGCACGTTGTAAGTAAGGGGATCAAGAAACATTTGTTATACAAATGTTTGCCAATAGAAAGCCGGAATAACAATACGTCTATCAGAAAAAACAAAATTAGACTTTAAACAAATAGTTTAATGAGACGAAGAAGGACAATATATAATAATAAATGGGACAAAGCAACAAGAAGATATAATGATTGCAAGTATTTATACAACCAACATGGGAGAATTCAAATATATAAAACAATTAATTAAAAAAAACATAAAGGAACTGATTGATAACAATACAATAATAGTAGGAGACTAATGCCCAAGTAACTTCAATGTAGCAATCACCAAAACAGAAAATAAAGAAGGAAACATTGGCTTTGATGACTCACTGCACCAGATGAACTTAATAGATATATTCAGAGCATTCCATCTTAAGGGATCAGACTACATGTACTTTTCAAGTATACATGGAACACTCTCATATGTAGATCACATTGTAGGTCTCAAATCAGGCATTAAGAAATGAATGAAGAAGAGAGTCATACCATGCTCTTTTTCTGATCACCGTGGCATGAAATTAGATGAACCACAAGAAAAAAAATCTAGAAAGACCACAAAAACACAGAAGTTAAACAGCATGCTAGTATGCATTGAATGGGACAAATACAGGGCTATTCAAGATTGTCCACTGATAGCAAGAAACAAAACATAAAGTCAATAGAAGAAGGGAAATAATACAGATTAGAGCAGAAATAAATGATATGAAAACAGAGAAAAATTCAGTAGAACAGATTAATGAAACCAGGAGTTGGTTCTTTGGAGGAATTAATATAACTGATAAACCCTGAGCCAGACTTATCAAAAAGAAAAGATAAAGGAACCAAATAAATAAAATCACAAATTAGAGAAGAAAGTTAACAAACAACGCCACAGAAATACAAACAATTATGAGAGAATATTATGAAAATGTATGTCAATAAATTGGACAATCTTGAAGAAATGGATAAATTCCTAGAAACATATAAATCACCAAAGCTGAAACAGGAAGAAGTGGAAAACTTGTACAGACTGAACACCAGCAACAAAATAGAATTAGTAATCAAAGGGGCACCTGGGTGGCTCAGCTGGTTAAGTGTCTGCCTTTGTTCCCAGTCCTGGGATCAGGCCCCCCCATCCTGCTCCCTGCTGAGCAGGGAGACTGCTTCTCCCTCTCCCTCTGCCTGATGCTCCCCCTGCGTGTGCACACATGCTCACTCTCTCTCTGCCTGGTGATAGGTATTAAAGAGGGCACGTATTGCATGGACCACTGGGTGTGGTGCATAAACAATGAATCTTGGAACACTGAAGAAAGAATCTAATATATCTTCAGATGTATTTGAGAAACACATATTTGAAGGAAAAAAAAATGTCCTTGTTATTTGATCCTTTCCTGGCAGCCTGTCATTGTCTTATAGATGCAGTTTCTCAAATACGACTCAAGATATTTTGGATTTTAAAAAATATTATCTTCTGAATTATTTCATTTCCTATAGAATGAATTATTTTTGTTGACCTTGCTTGCTTCCCCTGGAATTGTTGCCTTCTACTAGTAGTAAAAATAGTTATTTCTGAAGTGAAAATAAAATCATTAATAAGGCTAAAAGATAGAAACAAAAACAAAAACTTCCCAGACTCTAAAGCAAAAGTTAAGTTGATGGAACATGTCAGAAAAATGGCTGCAAAACCCAATCCAAAATGTTCAAAAACATCACACAATAAAATACAGATAGAGAGAACAGAAATGTTCTTAGGATTAAAACAAAACAAAACAAACCTCCCAAGAAACACAAGTCCAGGGTTAGACTGCTTCACAGGGAAATTCTACAAAGCACCTGTAAAGAGTTAATACCTATTCTTCTCAAACTGTTCCAAAAAGTAGAAATGGCAAGAAAACTTCCAAATGCATTCTGTGAGGCTACCAATACCCTGATTCCAAAACCAGGCAAAGACTCTACTGAAAGGGTAAACTACAGGCCAATATCCCTAATGAACACGGATGCAAAAACTCTCAACAAAATACTAGCACACCAAATCCAAGAGTACATTAAGAGGATTAATTACTACAATCAAGTGTGATTTATTGAACAGGGGTGTTTCAATATCTGCAAATCAATCACTGTGATAGATTCCATTCGTAAAAGAAAGGAATATACGGTCCTCTCAATAGATTCAGAGAAATCTTTTGACATAGTACAACATCCATTCATGTTGAATACCCTCAACAAAGTAGGGATAGAGGGAAAATACCTCAACATAATAAAGGCCATATCTGAAAGACCCACAGCAAATATCATCTTCAATAGGGAAAAACTCAGAGCTTTTCCTTTATGGTCAGGAACAAGACAGGGATGTAGAATTTTACCATTGTTATTTAGCATAGTACTGGAAGTCCTAGCCTCAGTAATCAGACCACAAAAAGAAATAAAATACATCCAGATCAGCAAGGGAGAAGTCAAACTATGACTATTTGCAGATGACATGAAACTCTCTATAGAAAACCCAAGGGAGTCCACCAAAAAATTGGCAGAAGTGATAAATGAATTCTGTAAAGTCACGGGATACAAATCAATGTACAGAAATATGTTGCATTTGTACATAGCAATAATGAAGAATCAGGAATAGAAATCAAGAATCATTCCCATTTCCAAATGCACCCAAACTGGTAGACACCAAAGAATAAACCAACTAAAGAGGTAAAAGAGATATACTCTGAAATCTATGAAACACTGATGAAAGAAATTGAAGATGACACAAGGAAAAGGAAGCACACTCTATGCTTATGGATAAGAAGAGAAAATATTATTGAAATGTCTATACTACGCAAAGCAATCTGCACATTTAATGTGATCCTTATCAAAATGCCAACAGCATTTTTCACAGAGCTAGAACAAACAATCCTAAAATTCGTATGGAACCACAAAAGATCCCAAATAGCCCAAGGAGTCTTAAAAATGAGAAAACCTGGAGCCATCAAAATGTCAGACTTCAAAGCTGTAGTGATCAAAATACAATGGTACTGCTACAAAAAGAAATACATAGATCAATGGAACAGAATAAAATACCTAGAAATGAGCCCACAAATATATGGTTAACTATCTTTGACAGTGCCTGAAATAATATCCAGTGGTAAAAAGGCAATCTCTTCAACAAACAGTGTTGGGAAAACTGGACAGCTACATGCAGAAGAATGAAATTGGGCCACTTTCTTACACCATACAGAAAAATCAATTCAAAATGGATGAAAGGCCTACATGTGAGACAGGATACCATCAAAATCCTAAATGGGAACTCAGGCAGTAACCTCTTTGACATCAGACACAACAACTTCTTATTAGTTATGCCTCAGGACACAAAGAAAATAAAGCAAAAAAAAAAAAAAAAAAAAGACTGTCGGAACCTTAATAAGATAAAAACTTCTGCAGAGCAAAAGAAACAATAAACAACTAAAAGTCAACCTTTGGAATGGGAGAAGATATTTATGAATGGCATTCTGATAAAGGATTAGTATCTAAAATAAATGAGGAACTTGTCAAACTCAACACCCAAAAACCAAATAATCCAACTAAGAAATGGGAAGAAGACATGAATAGATGGTTTTGCAAAAGGCATACAGATGGCAAACATCCTCATAAAAATATGCTCAACACTCATCATCAGAAAAATACAAATCAAAACTACAATGAGATATCACCTCACACCTGTCAGGATGACTAAAATTCACAGCACAGGAAACAGCAGGTGTTGACAAAGATGCAAAGAAGTGGGAAGCCTCTTGCACTGTTGGTAGGAATGCAAACTGGTACAGCCACTCTGGAAAACAGTATGGAAGTTCCTCAAAATTTAAAAATAGAACTACCCTTATATCCAGCAATTGCAGTACAAGATGTTTACCCAAAAGATGGAAATATACTGATTCAAATGCATATGCACCCCAATTTTATACCAGCTTTATCAGCAATAGCCAGATGATGGAAAGAAGTCAAATGTCCATTGACTGACGAGTGGAAAAAGTTGTGTACATGTATAAAATGGAATCTTACTCAACCACAAAAAAAAGAGTGAAATATTTTCAAGAGCAACGACATGGATGGAGCTAGAGTGTTTAATGCTAAGAAAAATAAGTAAGAGAAAGACAAATTACCATATGATTTCACCCATTATGTGGGATTTAAGAAACAAAAGAGATGAACATAAGGGAAAGAAGTAATAATAATAATAAGAGAGAGAGGCACCTGGGTGGCTAAGTGGGTTAAACCTCTGCCTTCAGCTCAGATGATGATCTCAGGGTCCGGCAATCCAGCCCCACTTTGGGCTCTCTGCTCAGCGG
This sequence comes from Mustela putorius furo, assembly GCF_011764305.1. NCBI lineage: Eukaryota > Metazoa > Chordata > Mammalia > Carnivora > Mustelidae > Mustela > Mustela putorius. Next base: position 43,430 of record NW_025421445.1, on the reverse strand, counting down.
GGAGCCTGCTTTCTCCTCTCTCTGCCTGCCTCTCTGCCTACTTGTGATCTTTCTGTTTCTCTCTGTTAAATAAATATACAATATTTTAAATAAAAATAATAGTAATAATAAGAGAGAGAGGCAAACCATAAAAGAGACTCTTAAGTATAGAGAAGAAACTGAGTGCTACTGGAGGGAGGTGGGTGGGAAGATGGACTAAATGGATGATGGACATTAAGGAGGGCACTTGTTATGATGAGCACTAGGTGTTATATGTAAGTGAGAATCACTAAACTCTACTCCTGAAACTAATGTTACACTATATGCTAACTAGAATCTAAATTAAAAAAAAAAAAAAACTTGAAACGTTAAAAAGAAAGAGAAAATGAACGGGTAGTATGATTAAGAATAAAGGGGGGTGGGGTTATGGACACTGGGGAGGGTATGTGCTTTGGTGAGTGCTGCGAAGTATGTAAACCTGGCGATTCTAAACTCCAGTAGTCCTAAACTTCTGGTAGTTTCTCCCAAAGGCCTTACTTTTGCCCCAGGGCATTCGCAGATGTGATTCCCATCTTTTCTCTTCTTTACTTGCATAACTCTTATTTGTCCTTCAGGTCACTGCTTAGATTCATTTCATCCAGGAAGCCCTCTCTGGTACCCCAAGGCTGTCTTAAGTGCCTCTTTTGTGTCTCTAAGTACCTGTACTTTTTTGGTGTTTCAATTTCTTTCTCTTTTTAAAATATTTTTTATTTACTTATTTGACAGAGATCAAAAGTAGGCAGAGAGGCAGGCAGAGAGAAGGGGACGGGGGAAGAATCAGACTCCCTGTTGAGCAGGGAGCCTGATGCTCTGCTCCCAGGACCCTGAGATCATGACCTGAGCCAAAGGCAGTGGCCTAACCCACTGAGCCACCCAAGTGCCCCTGTTTTCATTTACTTCTATTTCTTTATTATGTTCAGTTCGTCACAGTACAGTGTTCAATGATCAATTAGTTACATATGACACCCAGCGCTCATCACAACATGTGCCCTCCTTATGGTTTTTTGTTGTTGTTCTTGTTGTTGTTGTTCTAAAATATTTTATTTATTTGTTTTTCAGAGAGAAAGAGTGAGCACACAAGCAGGGAGAGGTGCAGGCAGAAGGAGAACTGGACTCCCTGCTGTGCAATGAGCCCAATATGGGACTCTGATCCCAGGCAGAAGCTTAACCAACTGAGCCACTCAGGCATCCCCAGAAGTTTTGACCATGGTCTTCAGTAAGAAATATATTTCAGATCATGATGCAGCATGTAACTGCCCCTCAGAACAATGTATTACTTAAAATACAACCCATGAGAAATTATACTACTTACCAAGCATGTTTAGATATAGCCTTAAGAAAAACATATACTGGCAACAGGTCTCTGGGGGAGAGGATGATATACGTCCTTGAAGCTCAGCAGCTGGGGATGCCCAGCTTGGTCAAGGCAGAATGCTGCCTGCTTCATGGAAGCCAAGCAGCTGGGAACAACCGGCCCACTCAGGGTGAAACGCCGCCTGCTTCATTTTTCCATTATCTCCCCTTCCCCACGAGAGCACCTGTGGCTAATTAGATGAGCCCTTTGAATGTGCTTGCTCAACTATAAACTTTATACTTCTTGACCAGATATATATTGGCTTCCCTCTTGTTTATCTAAAAGGCATATGATTAATGTGTGGCCTTCTTTGGTTCCTTTGTTACTGTCTATATCGAATAAAAACAGGACTGAGGAGTTGTTCGGGGCAGCAGTCTTTCTACTGTTGTGCCCTGCTCCCTTTCTCTTGCAGCTGACTTGTTTGTGCCTCATTCTTCTCCCATGCACCGTCAGGAAGCTGCACAGCACATGCACACAAATCTAAATACAGGTTATATATAAATGAAACAAATGTTTCACAAATATTTTTTTCTCACTGCATGTGATATACTTAATATTTATTCTATTTAATTAAAAACTGCTTTTCGAGGCCCCCTAAATTGACTTTACGCCCCCCAATCTCATAAGTCTGTATTTTGGTAATTGTTTGTTTGTTTGTTTGTTTGTTTTGTTTTGTTTATTTAAGTGGTCTCTACGCCCAAAGTGGGGGGCTCAGGCTTATGACCCTGAGGTCAGGAGTTGCATGCTCTTCTGACTGAGCCAGCCACACACCTTGCACTTTGAAAATCTTGCCCTCATCAGAGATCAGCATATTTTGCTAGAAAGAGCCTGTTAGTAAATATTTAAGGCTTCGTAGGGCCGTATAGTTTCTGTAGGTAGCCACAGACAATGCATAAATAAATAGTTGTGCACCCATTTCAATATAGATATGGACACTGCAATCTGATTTTTATATGACAACATATTATTCTTTTATTTTAATTTCTATTTATTGTGTTTTAATTTCTTTTCAGTGTTCTGGAATTCATTGTTTATGCACCACACACACTGCTCCATGCAATACATGCCCTCCATAATACCCACCACCAGGCTCACCCAACCTCCCATGCCCTTCCCTACAAAACCCTCAGATTGTTTTTCAGAGTCCACAGTCTCTCATGGTCCGTATCCCCAACTCCCTTCTCCTCACCATCTCCCCATGTCCTCCGTGTTGTTCCTTATGCTCCACAAATAAGTGAAACCATATGATAATTCATTCTCTCTGCTTAACTTATTTCACTCAGTATAATCTCTTTCAGTCCCATCCATGTTGATACAAAAGTTGGGTATTCATCCTTTCTGATGGAGGCATAATGCTCCATAGTATATATGGACTTGATTCTTCTTTTGATATCTTAGCTTGCAAGTCACACAAAAAACAGTTGGTGGGCTTATTTGGCTAGATGTCATAGTTTACTGATTCCTGCCATAGTCTGTAAACTTCACAGAGGCAGAGACCATTATTTGTCTGTTTTCCCCATCACATCTCTAATTTACTCACAAAGCTTTATGTGCATTCAGTCAAAATTCAGTAAGTGAATTATTAAAGGCAGCACTTTGTAATTAAACATGTTTATTACATAAGTATTGTGTGCTCATGGAAGAAAAATGAGCAACACAGCTAACCCAAATGAGCAAATGAATCCTTAATAATCCTACTTCTTGGAGATAACTACATCTTTTTATACTGCCAGGAACTTAGGGAAAGGTTATTTTTCTGGCCAAGGGAGTGGTAGAAAGTTTCACTTTCCCTTAATTCACCAGGGACTTTGTCTACCCTGTTATGGCTTTAGGAGCTGTACAGGGTGCTAAGAGGGCTTAGCGGGGTGGGGAAGGGGTCTGCCCTTATCTGGGAGTCAAGGAAGTCCTCCTTTCCTAAGGAAGTGAGGTTTAAGCTATGAAGGAATTGGTTGAGCAAGAAAGTAAGGGAACTTCCATGATGAGAGCGCACAATGCCTTTATTTAGACACATCTGGCTGGCTAGTAGAGAGGGAGTGGAAAGTGGCATGAGTTCAGCCTGTGGAAGTTGGCAGAGACCACATTAGATGGACCTTCCTATCTAGATCCAACTACCAGCTTACAGGACCTAAAGAAGATAACGAAATTTTCAAAGCACACCAAGGAAATAATCAGTCAAATCCAGAATGAGGAATACTCTAAAGGATAAATTATTCCCGTTTTCATCAAATCAGTGGGATGAAAACAAAAAAGAAAAGGGAGGGAATCCTCTTACAGAATAAAAGAGACCAAAGGGACACAGCAGCCAAAAGCACATGTGGACCTTGTTTATTTCTTAATTGGGACAAATCAGCTGTAAAAGCCATTTTTGAGGGAATCAAATAAGTCTGAATGTGAACTGAGTATTATAAGATATTAAAGAATAATGTTTAAATTTGTAGTGTATTATTAAACAAATAAATAAATGGCTGGTGGGTACTAACTAAGTAACAGGTGCTTGGACTCTGGGAACCCAACTGAGGGTTACCGAAGGGAGAGGGATCAGGGGATAAGGTAACTGGTTGATGGGTATTAAGGAGGGCACGTGTGGTGTTGAGCACTGGGCATTATAGGCAACTAATGAATCATTGATGATGAATCATCAAAAACTAGTGATCTTTGTGAATAATACATTATATGTTAATAAAATAAATAAACCTATAAGAATTTACATACTTGGAAAAAAAACCAACGATGTTGGCTAATTGAACATAAAAGCAAAAAGTAAAAATAAATAAACTTATTTGCCACTGGAAAAATAATAAAATAAAATATTTTCCTCTAAAGATGAAATATTCTTAAACATCACACTATAACTATTACAGAATAGGGGCGCCTGGGTGGCTCAGTGGGTTAAGCCTCTGCCTTTGGCTCAGGTCATGATCTCAGGATCCTGGGATCAAGTCCCGCATCGAGCTCTCTGCTCACCAGGGAGCCTGCTTTCCCCCACTCTCTCTACCCGCCTCTCTGACTGCTTGTGATCTCTGTCTGTCAAATGAATAAATAAAAAATCTTAAAAAAATAAATATTACAGAATAAAAATATATTCCAATCACAGAATTAACTTGTAGATGCATTTGTAAGGTACATGCTTAGACACACCTTGGAAATGTGCCTATAAATACTGTAAAGCATTAGAGACTGGGAATATGACACATTCACTGTTATATATCTGTGGTGAATGCATCTTTAAAGTAGCTGTGGAACACATATTGTAAGAAGTGTTAAAGAGTTTTGTGTGAGCATTATATACAGAAGACATTTCTATAGTTGCTTAGATACATCTTGTAAAAAGTGTTCTTAAATAGTTCTGTATTCACATTACAGAGTGGCCATGTGTTCCACTCATTAAACAAATGAAAACATCCTGTAGAAAGGGCCTTTCAACTAGGTGATGTGGGGGTCGATTTCATGTTAAAAAAAATCCAACATGTTAAACCCCCTAGGGGGGCTGCCTGGGCCTACTTAGCCATAGTGACTTCATGTTGCCTAGGTAGACATTTTGTTGTTTAATAAATGCCTCAACAGTTATTGATATCAGTTCCAGGTAACTGTTGCTAAAACACACACCTAAAAAACAAGGCCATTTTGTTGTTTAATAAACGCCTCAACATTTTTTTATGTGTCTGATAGCCATTTGTATGTCTTCATTGGAGAAGTGTCTGTTCATATCTTCTGCCCTTTTTTAAAAAAATTTATTTATTTGTTTTAAATTTCCTTTCAGTGTTTCAGAATTCATTGTTTATGCATCACACACACTACTCCATGCAATAGTGCCCTCCATAATACCCACCACCAGGCTCACCCAACCTCCTATGTGCTTCCCCTCCAAAACCCTCAGATTGTGTTTCAGAGTCCACAGTCTCTCATGATTCATATCCTCCTCCAATTTTCCCCAACACCCTTCTCCTCTCCATCTCCTCATGTCCTCCATGTTATTCATTATGCTCCACAAATAAGTGAGACCATAAGATAATTGACTCTCTCTGCTTGACTTATTTCACTCAGCGTAATCTCTTCCAGTCCCATCCATGTTGCCACAAGAGTTGGGTATGCATCCATTCTAAAGAGGCATAATACTCCATAGTATACTATGGACCACATCTTCCTTATCCATGCAGCCTTTGAAGGGCATCTTTCTTCTCTCCACAGTCTGGCGAACATGGCCATTCCTGCTATGAGCATTGGGGTACAGATGGCCCTTCTTTTCACTACATCCATATCTTTGGGGTAAATACCAAGTAGTGAATTTGCAGCGTCATAAGGAAACTCCAATTTTAATTTCTTAAGGAAGTCCACACTGTTCTCCAAAGTGGCTGCACCAACTTCCATTCCCACCAACAGTGGAAGAGGGTTCCCCTTTCTCCACATCCTCTCCAACACATGTTGTTTCCTGTTTTGTTAATTTTGGCCATTCTAACTGCTGTAAGGTGGTATCTCAATGTGGTTTGGATTTGAATCTCCCTGATGGCTAGTGATGATGAACATTGTTTTCCAGTGTCTGTTAGCCATTTGTATGTCTTCATTGGAGAAGTGTCTATTCATGTCTTCTGCCCATTTTTTGACGTGATTACCTGTTTTGTGTGTGCTGAGTTTGAGCTGTTCTTTATAGATCTTGGATATCAGCCCATTGTCTATAGTGTCATTTGCGAATATCTTCTTCCATTCCGTGGGTTGCCTCTTTGTTTTGTTGACTGTTTGCTTTGCTGTGCAGAAGCTTTTGATCTTGATGAAGTCCCAAAAGTTCATTGTCGCTTTTGATTCCTTTGCCTTTGGAGACATATGTTGAAAGAAGTTGCTGTGGCTGATGTTGAAGAGGTTAATGCCCATGTTTTCCTCAAGGATTCTGATGGATTCCTGCATCACGTTGAGGTCTTTTATCCATTTCGAGTTTATCTTTGAGTATGGTGTAAGAGAATGATCGTGTTTCATTCTTCTACATATAGCTGTCCAGTTTTCCCAGCACCATTTGTTGAAGAGACTGTCTTTTTTCCACTGTATATTTTCCTGTTTTGACGAAGATTATTTGACCAATGAGTTGAGGGTCCATATCTGGGCTCTCTACTCTCATCATCCTCAATGGGAAAAAGATGCCAGCCTTCCCTTTGAGATCAGGAACACAACAAGGATGCTCACTCTCACCACTCTTGTTCAGCATAGTATTAGAAGTCCTAGCAACAGCAATCAGACAACAAAGAGAAATAAAAGGTATCCAAATTGGCAATGAAGAAGTCAAACTCTCTCTCTTCGCAGATGACATGATTCTTTATATGGAAAACCCAAAAGACTCCACCCCCAAACTACTAGAACTCGTACAGCAATTCAGTAATGTGGCAAGATACAAAATCAAGGTACAGAAATCAGTTGCTTTCTTATACACTAACAATGGAAATACAGGAAGGGAAATTAGAGAATCAATTCCATTTACTATAGCACCAAGAACCATAAGATACCTGGGAATAAACCTAACCAAAGAGGTAAAGGATCTGTAGTCGAGGAACTACAGAACACTCATGAAAGAAATCAAAGACGACACAAAAAGATGGAAAAGCATTGCATGCTTATGGATCAAAAGAATAAAAAATGTTACAATGTCTATACTTCCTAGAGCAGGCTATACTTTCAATGCCATCCTGATCAAAATTCCACTGGCATTTTTCAAAGAGCTGGAGCAAACAATCCTAAAATTTGTATGGAATCAGAACAGCCTCTGAATTGCTAAGGAAATGTTGAAAAAGGAAAACAAAACTGGGGACAACATGTTGCCTGATTTGAAGCTTTACTACAAATTTGTGATCACCAGGACAGCATGGTATTGGCATAAAAACAGACACATAGATCAGTGGAATGAGTACCTCATTAGTTTTTAATTTAGTGTTCAATGATTCATTAGTTTCATATACCACCCTGGGTCATCCCATGTGGTGATGAGCAATGTCAAATTTTGATAGAGACTGCATTGAAAATGCAGATTGCTCTGGGCAGAAGAGTCATTTTAACCATGTTTATTCTTCCAATCCATGAGAATGGAATGTTTTTCATCTCTTTGTGTCTTTCTCAATTTCTTTCATAAGTGTTCTCTAGTTTCTAGTATATAGATCCTTTCCCTCTTTCGTTAGGTTTATTCATTGGTATCTTATCGTTTTGGTGCTATTGTAAATGGAATTGATTCTGTAGTCCCTCTTGCTTCAGTCACATTTTTAGTGTATTGATATGCAACTGATTTCTGTGCATTGATTTTGTATCCTGCCACATTGTTGAATTGCTGTATGAGTTCTAGTAATTTTGGCGTGGAGTCCTTTGGGTTTTCCACATAAAGTATCATCTCATCTTTGAAGAGAGAATTTGACTTCTTTTCTTGCCAATATGAGTAATTTTTAATTTCTTTTTGTTGTTGATTGTTGAGGCTAAGTTTTCTAGTACCTTGTTGAAGAAAAGTGGCAAGAGTGGACATCGCTGTCATCTTCCTGACCTTGAGGGATAAGCTCTCAGTTTTTCCCCATTGAGAATGATATTAGCTGTGGGGTTTCGTAGACAGTTTTTATGATATTGAAGAATGTTCCTTCTATCCCTACATTCTGAGGATTTTAATCAGGAAAGGATGCTGTATTTTGCCCAAGGCTTTTTCTGGATCCATTTAGAGGATCATATGGTTCTTGCCTTTTCTTTTATTAATGTGCTCTATCAGGTTGATTGATTTGCGAATGCTGAATCACCCTTGCATCCCAGGGATAAATCCCACATGGTCGTGGTGAATAATCCTTTCAATGTACGGCTGGATCCTATTGGCTAGGATCTTGGTGAGTATTTTGGCATTCATATTCATCAGGGAGAGTGGTCTGTAATTCTTCTTTTTGACCCATCTTTGGTTTTGGGATCAGGTAATGCTGCTCTCATCAAATGACTTTGGAAGTTTTCCTCTGTTTCTATTTTTAAAACAGCTTCAGTTGATTATGTATTATTTCCTCTTTGAATGTTCGGTAGAATTCCCTCCAGAAGACAGAATCTAGCCCTGGACACTTATATTTTGGGAGGCTTTTGATTACTGCTTCAATTTCCTTGCTGGTTTTTGGTTAGGTCCGATTGTCCATTTCTTCCTCTTTCAGTCTTGGTAGTTTGTAAGTGTCCATGAATGCATCCATTTCTTCCAGATTAGTTAATGATTTTGTATATATTTGTTGGTACCATTTTTTAATTATTTTTTTTAATTTTTTTATTTTTTATGAACATATATTTTTATCCCCAGGGGTACAGGTCCGTGAATCACCAGGTTTACACACTTCACAGCACTCACCAAAGCACATACCCTCCCCAATGTCCATAATCCCACCCCCTCCCCCAGCAACCCTCAGTTTGTTTTGTGAGATTAAGACTCACTTATGGTTTGTCTCCCTCCCAATTCCATCTTGTTTCATTGATTCTTCTTCTACCCACTTAAGACCCCATGTTGCATCACCACTTCCTCATATCAGGGAGATCATATGATAGTTGTCTTTCTCTGCTTGACTTATTTCGCTAAGCATGATACGCTCTAGTTCCATCCATGTTGTCGCAAATGGCAAGATTTCATTTCTTTTGATGGCTGCATAGTATTCCATTGTGTATATATACCACATCTTCTTGATCCATTCATCTGTTGATGGACATCTAGGTTCTTTCCATAGTTTGGCTATTGTGGACATTGCTGCTATAAACATTCGGGTGCAAGTGCCCCTTTGGATCACTATGTTTGTATCTTTAGGGTAAATATCCAATAGTGCAATTGCTGGGTCATAGGGCAGTTCTATTTTCAACATTTTGAGGAACCTCCATGCTGTTTTCCAGAGTTGCTGCACCAGCTTGCATTCCCACCAACAGTGGATGAGGGTTCCCCTTTCTCCGCATCCTTGCCAGCATCTGTCATTTCTGACTTGTTGATTTTAGCCATTCTGACTGGTGTGAGGTGATATCTCATTGTGGTTTTGATTTATATTTCCCTGATGCCGAGTGATATGGAGCACTTTTTCTTGTGTCTTTTGGCCATCTGGATGTCTTCTTTTGTTGGTACCATTTTTTAATTCGTTTTCTCCCCATAACATTTATTTCTGCTCGAATCTTTAGCTTTTTCTTTTTCTGCTGGCTTTAGGCTGTATTTGCTGTTCGATTTCTAGTTCCTTTAGGTGTAAGTTTAGGTTGTGTATTTGAGATTTTCTTTCTTCTTGAGGTAGTCCTATATTGTTATATACTTTCCCCTTATAACCACTTTTGCTGCATCCCAAATGTTTTGGACTGTTGTGTTTCTATTTGCATTTTTTCCTTGTACTTTTTAAAAAGAAAATTCTACCTTAATTTTCTAGTTAACCCATTCATTATCTAGTAGGATGTTCTTTAATGGTCATGAGTTCATGGTCATTGAAATTGTGTGTGTGTGTGTATCCAAGTTTAATGGTGTTGTGATTGGAAAATAAGCATGGCATGATCTCAATCTTTTTGTACTTGTTTGTGACCCAGTGTGATGTATTCTGTAGAATGTCATATATACACTAGAAGAGACTGTGTATTCTTCTGCTTTAGGACGCAATTTTTTGAATATATCTGCTAAGTCCATCTAGTCCAGTGTCTCATTGAAAGCCTTTGCTTTCTTGTTGATTTTCTGCTAAGATGATATGCCCATTGGCTGAAGTGGTGATAATGTAACCTACTATTACTGTGTTATTATCAATGAGTTCATTAATTTTTGTTTTAATTTTCTTATATATTTTGGTGCTCTCAGTTTGGGAGCATAGTGTTTACATTGTGAGATCTTGTTGGATAAGCACAGTTTTCGTGATGTATTAGCCTTGCTCATTTCTTCTTACAGGTTTTGTTTTGATATCTAATTCTTCTGATATAAGTATGGCATTCGCATTTACTTTTGATATTCATTAACATGATACATGGTTATCAAAACCCACATTTTCAGTCTGCATGTATTTTTAGATGTAAAATTAGTCTCTTGTATGCATCATACAGATGGATTTTTATTTTTTTTCGATCCTCTCTGCCACCCTATGTCTTTTCATTGGAGCATTTGGTCTATTTGCATTCAGAATGATTATTGATAGATATGAAGTGATTGTCATTGTATCACTTGTTAAATTCTTGTTACTGGAGATTTCACTCTTCCTTTCTAGACTTTATCACATTTTGTCTTTCTTTCCCATTGAATGATTCTCTTTTAATATTTCTGGCAGGGCTGGTTTAGTTGTCATGAATTCCTTTAGTTTTTGTTTACGTGGGAAACTCTATCTGTCCTTCTATTCTGAAAGACAGATTGCTAGACTCTTGCCTTTGCATTCTTCCCATTCATCATGTTGAATATATGATGCCACTTTCTTCTGGCCTGTTAAGATTCTGTGGAGAGATCTGCTGCTAACAGATTTGTCTACCTTTATAAGTTAGATACTCCTTTTCTCTTGTTGCTTTCAGGATTTTTTTCCCTTATCTCTGTATTTTGCAAATATAATTGCAATATGTGGTGGGGTTGGCCTGCTTTTGTTGATTTTGATGGGAGTTCTCTGTGACTCCTGGATTTGGATGCCTGTTTCCTTCGCCCAGATTAGGGAAGTTTTCAACTCTAATTTCCCAAAATACACCATTGCCCCTTTTTCCCCCTCTCTGGAACTCTTATGATATGAATTTTATTACCCTTCATGGAGCCATTTTTTTAAAAAATTTAATTCAGGATAACAGTATTCATTGTTTTTTCACCACACTCCGTGCTCCATGCAATCCGTGCCCTCTATGATACCCACCACTATTACCTCAACCTCCCACCCCCCCACCTCTTAAAACCCATCAGATTGTTTTTCAGAGTCCCTAGTCTCTCATGATAAACCTCCCCTTCCAATTTCTCCCAACTCTCTTCTCCTCTCTAACTCCCTATGTCCTCCATGCTCTTTGTTATGCTCCCCAAATAAGTGAAACTATATGGTAATTGACTCTCTCTGCTTGACTTATTTCACTCAGCATAATCTCTTCCAGTCCCGTCCATGTAGCTACAAATGTTGGGTATTCATCCTTTCTGATGGAGGCATAATACTCCATAGTGTATATGGACACATTTTTTTTCATCCATTCGTCCATTGAAGGGCATCTTGGTTCTTTCCACAGTTTGGCGACCGTGGCCATTGCTGCTATAAACATTGGGGTACAGATGGCCCTTCTTTTCACGACATCTGTATCTTTGGGGTAAATACCCAGGAGTGCAATTGCAAGGTCATAGGGAAGTTCTATTTTTAGTTTCTTGAGGAATCTCCACACTATTCTCCAAAGAGTCTGCACCAACTTGCTTTCCCACCAACAGTGGAAGAGGGTTTCCCTTTCTCTACATCCCCTCCAACACATGTTGTTTCCTGTCTTGCTAATTTTGGCCATTCTAACTGGTGTAAGGTGATATCTCAATGTGGTTTTAATTTGAATCTCCCTGATGGCTAGTGATGATGAACATTTTTTCATGTGTCTGATAGCCATATGTATATCTTCATTGGATAAGTGTCTGTTCATATCTTCTGCCCATTTTTTTATATGATTGTCTGTTTTGCGTGTGTTGAGTTTGAGGAGTTGGAGCCACTGGTTCTTAAGTTTACATTCATGATTCAATATTTTTCCTTCTTCTTTTCAGCTTTATTATTTTCCAAAGTTTATCTTCTGTATGAATGTTTTATTCATTTGCTTCTTCCATCTTTGCAGTCAGTCAATTCAGTTGATTTCATAACTCAGTTATGCATTTTTTTTTTCATTTTGCTTGACTTGTTTTTAGGTTTTTTTTCTCTGCAGTAAGGGTCTCCATGGTATCCTATATTTTTCTCAAGCCCAGCTAGTATCCTTACGATTGTTATTTTAAATCTGGTTCTGGTATATTACTTATGTCTCTTTCAACTATATCCCTAGCTGCGACCTTTGCTTGTTCTTTCCTTTTGGGGGGGGGGTGGATTAGTTCTTCTGCCTTGGCATTTTGTGTAGGTCTCTGTATTCTGTGTGTTGGGAAAGCCTTCAATGTTTCTTGCTCCTGAAAATAATGGCTTTATTAAGAATAAGTCATATATTTTCTAGGGCCCATCGCTTCAGGAAATGTTTCTGGTGTATGCTGTGTGCATTCTGCTCTTGTGTTTTGGCTGTTCTTTCCCTTAAGTCAGTCTTCTGCAAAGTTTCTTCTTACCTACAGTGGAGAGTGTTTGGACCGTGTCCAGAGTGTGCCAAGTTTTGAATAGGTGTGCTCTGGTCTGTTGGTTAAAAGACCCTGATTGTATTTCTATTAGAACTTAAGCTGTGCAGCACTGTATATGCAATAGACTGTATGTGTGTGGTGAAGGGGTAAGGGATTGTGATTGTCTTCTGCTGGAGGGTCCTACTGCTCTGGCTCTTAGGCATATTTGCACAGGGTTTCTGAGTTATTATAAGTGGTATAAGCTGGCACTGTTTGTTTTGTTTTGTGCGGATTACTGAACTTAGTTTATGCTGAGGAGTGAGCAAGAAATGGCTCCAATCCTCCCCCTCATTTCCCGGGAGGGGATTGCATGGCCCCCTGCTTTCCCAGAAGCCGTCACAGAAGAGGGAACAATATACCTTTGAGCATTCCATTCCTCCCTCAGATCCTTGTCTTCACCCTGTGTCCAGGTCATCTGCCTGCCCAGAAGTGCAGTGCACTCTGTTTTGTCCCATGGAGACTAGATGAGTTTTAAAACTCCAAACTTTAGGGACCTGATGTGGTTTGCTTGCCCTCTGTGGTTGGGTCTTGCTGCACTGGGACTGGTGCAGGGTTTGTTCCAGAAGTGCAGTTGTTCATGATGCAGGGGCTTAGAGTTTGGAGTAAAGCTCAACAAATGCTTGTCTCCAGGTTATATGTCCTCAGCAGGTGTCTCTGTGCCTATGCTAAAGTTCAGGGGAGCATAATGGTGCCCACTGGTTCTTTTGTCCCTGGGTAGACAAAGCCACCTCTCCCAGATACACTTCAAGAAGGGGAAACATCTCTCTCAGTGTGCACCAGGGCATTCCCTCTTCCCATCCTGCTATCTGCTCCCAGGTTATCCACCCTCTTTATCTACAGGAAGAGTGCCTGTTGGACTCAACACCAACCATAGCATGTACCTCTAGACCTTCAGTCTGTGAGTTCCACTGGCTGTAAAATCAGTCATCAGCCTTCTGGTTTTTCCAGTCAGTGGCTTTGGGGAAGTGTTTCCTTGTGCAATCTCTTGTGTTCTCTACTCTCTGTCCCTTCCTCTCTCTTGCCTTTATCCATCATCAGGGCTCCTTCTCCTCCACAGCACCTGCAACTGTTTTCTCCCCCATTCACATCTCCACACCTCCTACCTTCAACAAAGTGGCCTCTTCTCTCCCTCTGGTTGTATAGTTTGTTCTGTCAGTCCTCAAATCAACTTCTTGTTTTTTCAGAATGATTTGACATTTACCTAGTTGTGTTCAAGGGTTGAGGCAAGCACAGGGTCCTTCTACTACTCTGCCATCTTAGCTTCCCCGATAGCTATGTACTCATTGACATTTTGGAAATTATTTTCTAGTTGTGTTTGTACTTTTTTTTCTCCTCCCTTTTACTCTTTTTTCATGTTGAATGAAATTTTGTAGTATTTGACTTTCTTTCTCTTTTGTTGTGTATCTACTACAGGTTTGGGGTTTGGGGTTGCCATGAGATTCATATATAAATCCTAATGCATAGCAGTCTATAGTAAGTTGATGTTCAGTTATGTTCAAACACATTCTTTTTATTTTAAGATTTTATTTATATATTTGACAGAGATCACAAGCAGGCAGAGAGGCAGGCAGAGAGAGAGCACACCCAGTGCTCCATGCAATTCATGCCTTCTATAATACCCACCACCTGGTATACCCCAACCTCCCACCCCCCTGCCACTTCAAACACCTCAGATTGTTTTTCAGAGTCCAGAGTCTCTCATGGTTCACCTCCCTTTCCAATTTCCCCCAACTTCCTTCTCCTCTTTAACTCCCCATATCCTCCATGCTATTTGCTATGCTCCACAAATAAGTGAAACCATATGATAATTGACTCTCTCTGCTTGACTTATTTCACTCAGCATAATCTCTTCCAGTCCCGTCCATGTTGCTACAAAAGTTGGGTATTCATCCTTTCTGATGGAGGCATAATACTCCATAATGTATATGGACGACATCTTCCTTATCCATTCGTCCATTGAAGGGCATCTTGGTTCTTTCCACAGTTTGGCGACTGTGACCACTAACCCACTGAACCATTCAGGTGCCCCCATAATTTTTTTTATGTACAATTATGGATTTTACTTTTCCACTTGAAGAAAACTGTTAAACATTTCTTGTAAGGCAGTTTAATGGTGATGGCCTCTTTTAACTTGAATTTGTCTGAAAAAATCTTAATTTCTCCTTCAATTCTGAATGATAATCTTCAGGGTAGAGAATGTTTAGATTTATTGAGGTTGTTTGTTTTGTTTTATTTTTGTTTGTTTGTTTAATCTGCCGTATGCCACCCTCATCTTGCCTACATGTTTTCTTTTATCTTAAGTTATTGTATTTTTTCAGTGTTCCAAGAAGGCCTAAAAAGTTTCTGCTGACAAATCCTCTGATAGCATTATGAAGTTTCATTTGTAAATAACCAATCTCTTCCTCTTGCTTCTTTTAAAATACTCTCTTTATCTTTAAACTTGACATGCAAATTATTATTTTTTCCTATGTCTTTTTTAATTTAATTTCTTTCAGTGTAACAGAATTCATTGTTGATTCATGCAACACACCCAGTGCTCCATGCTATATGTACCCTCCATAATACCCACCACCAGCCTCCCACCCCTGTCCCTTCAAAACCCTCAGATTGTTTTTAGAGTCCATGGTCTCTCATCATTCAAATTACTTCTATTATGTTCAATTATCCAACATATATTACATCATTAATTTTTGATGTAGTGTTCAAGGATTATGTGGAACATAAGGAAAAGTGTGCAGGATTATAGGGGAAGGGAGGGAAAGAAAGGAAGAAATCAGAGAAAGGAAGAAATCAGAGAAGGAGAGAAACCATGAGAAACTTTTGACTTTAGGAAATAAGCCCGGAGTTGCAGAGGGGAGGGCGTGGGGGTGATGGGGGTAACTGGGTGTTATATGTGGCATTTAAATTATTATATGTTATGCTGTGGACTTCCCTGGATTCATCCTTTTGGGAGGCTGTTCAGTCAGCTCTAAGATTTTCTTCAGGAGGAATTGTTCTACAAATAGGTGTTGATTTATGTGTGCATGGAGGTGGTGAGTTCAGCATCTTCTTGTGTCACCATCTTGTACCAGAACCCAAATGCTACAGATTTTTGTATGTTGATTTTCTGTTTTGCAACTTTATTGGATTTCTTCATTTGTTCTTATAGTTCCAAACTTTTGGACTTTTGGGGACCATATATCTACTATTTGTATCTATATCTGACTATCTATATCTCTCTATAGAGAGAATTGTGTGTACACACACACACACACGAGGATATATATGAAGATAACATCAGCAAATAGTGATAATTTTACTTCTTCCTTTCCAATTGACTATTTCTTTACCTTGAATCATTGCTTTAGCTATGACTTCCAATGGTATATTGACTGGGAGTGGTAAGAATGGTCATTCTTGCCTTTTCTCTGACCTTAAAAGGAAAGCATTCAGTTTTTTCCTAGGAGTATAATGTTAAATGTAGGTTTTTCCTATATGGCCTTTATTATACTGATGTATGCTCCTTCCATACCTAATCTGTTAGTGGTTCTTATCATAAAATGATGTGTCTTGTCAAATGCATTTTTTATGAGTGTATTGAAATGATCAAATGATTTTAATTTTATTTTTTGTGATGAAATGCATTTATTGATTTGCATATGTTGTACAATCTCTTTATCCCAAGGACAAATTGCACTTGGGCATGGTGTATAACTATTTTGATGCATTCTTCAATTCATTTTGCTAATATTTTTGTTAGGAATTTTTACATCTATATTCATTGGGAATATTGGTCTTTTCTTGTGGTATACTTATCTGGTTTGGTTTCAAAATAATTCCAACTTTGTAGCATGAGTTTGGGCATGTCCCCTCCTCCTTGATATTTTGCAAGAGTTTGAGAAGGACTGGTGTGAATTACTATTTAAATGTTTGGTAGAATTCACCACTAAAGCCATCTGGCTCTGGAGTTTTCTGTGTTGTAAGTTTTCTTAGTAATGCCTCAGTCTTTTTACTCAGTATTTGTCTGATCAGATTTTCACCCTGACATAGTCTTGGTAGGTTATGGGTTTCTAGAAATGTATCCAATACTTCAGCTTAAATAATTTGTTGGCTTATAATAGTCTACAGTAGTCTTTTATGACTCTATGTATTTCTGAGGTAGTGGTTGTAATGTCTCCTTTTTGCATTTCTAATTTTATTTTAATATCTCTTCTCTAAAGCTCAAGGTTTCTCAATTTGTCATGTTGAAGAATCACATTTATTTATTATTTTTAATACATCTTTCTTTTTCCTTTCTTTGTTTCTTTGTTTCTTTCTCTCTTTCCTTACTACTATTTATTTTATTTCTTTTCAGTGTTCCAGAATTCATTGTTTATAAAACACACCCAGTTCTCCATGCAATATGTGCCCTCCATAATACCCACCACCAGGTTCACCGAACCCCCACCCGCTCCCTTCAAAACCCTCAGTTTGTTTCTCAGAGTCCACAGTCTCTCATGGTTCCTCTCCCCCCCACCCCGCAATTTTCCCCAACTCCCTTCTTCTCTCCATCTTCCCATGTCCTCCGTGTTATATCTTATACTCCACAAATAAGTGAAACCATATGATAATTGACTCTCTCTGCTTGACTTATTTCACTCAGCATAATCTCTTCCAGTCCTGTCCATGTTGATACAAAAGTTGGGTATTCATCCTTTCTGATGGAGGCATAATACTTCATAGTGTATATGGACCATATTTTCTTTATCCATTCGTCCATTGAAGGGCATCTTGGT
This sequence comes from Mustela putorius furo, assembly GCF_011764305.1. Classification (NCBI taxonomy): domain Eukaryota; kingdom Metazoa; phylum Chordata; class Mammalia; order Carnivora; family Mustelidae; genus Mustela; species Mustela putorius. The sequence goes on along the minus strand of NW_025421445.1, from coordinate 26,041 downwards.
TCTTTCCACAGTTTGGTGACTGTGGCCATTGTTGTTATGAACATTGGGGTACAGTTGGCTCTTCTTTTCACTACATTTGTATCACTGGGATAAATATCAAATAGTGCAATTGCAGGGTCATAGGGAAGCTCTATTTTTAATTTCTTGTGGAATCTCCAGACTGTTCTCCAAAGTGACGGCACCAACCTGCATTCCCACCAAAAGTGTAAGAGGTCTCCCCTTTCGCCACATACTCTCCAACACATGTTGCTTACTGTCTTGTTAATTTTGACCATTCTAACTGCTGTAAGGTGGTATCTCAACGTGGCTTTGATTTGAATCTCCCCGATGGCTAGTGTTGAACATTTTTTCATGTGTCTGATAGCCATATGTATGTCTTCATTGGAGAAGTGTCTCTTCATGTCTTCTGCCCATTTTTTGACACGATTATCTGTTTTGTGTGTGTTGAGTTTGAGTTGTTCTTTCTAGATCTTGGATATCAGCCCTTTGTCTATACTGTCATTTTCGCATATCTTCTCCCATTCCGTGGGTTGCCTCTTTGTTTTCTTGACTGTTTCCTTTGCTGTGCAGAAGCTTTTGATCTTAATGAAGTCCCAAAAGTTCATTTTCACTTTTGTTTCCTTTGCCTTTGGAGACATATGTTGAAAGAAGTTGCTGAGGCCGATGTTGAAGTGGTTACTGCCTATGTTCTCTAGGATTCTGATGGATTCCTGCTTCATGTTGAGGTCTTTTATCCATTTCGAGTTTATCTTTGTGTATGGTGTAAGAGAATGGTCGAATTTCATTCTTCTACACATAGCTGTCCAATTTTCCCTGCACCATTTTTTGAAGAGACTGTCTTTTTCCACTGCATATTTTTTTCCTGCTTTGTCCAATATTATTTGACCATAAAGTTGAGGGTGCATATCTGGGCTCTCTACTCTGTTCCACTAGGGTATGTGTCTGTTTTTGTGCCAGTACCATGCTATCTTGGTGATCACAGCTTTGTAGTAAAGCTTAAAATCAGGCAACATGGCGCCCCTAGTGTTGTTTTTCTTTTTAACATTTCCTTAGCCATTCAGGGTCTATTCTGGTTCCATACAAATTTTAGGATTGTTCGTTCCAGCTTGTTGAAAAATACTGGTTAAATTTTGATCACAATGGTATTGAAACTATAGGTTGTTCTAGGCAGTATAGACTTTTTACCAATGTTTATTCTTCTGATCCACTAGCATGGAATGGTCTTCCATCATTTTGTGTCTTCTTCAATTTTTTTCATGACTGTTCTGTAGTTCTTCAAGTACAGATTCTTTACCTCTTTGGTTAGGTTTATTCCCAGGTATCTTATGGTTCTTGGTGCTATAGTAAATGGAATCGATTCTCTAATTTCCTTTTCTTTATTTTCATTGTTAGTGTATTATAAAGCAACTGATTTCTGTACATTGATTTTGTATTGTGTTATGTTAGTCAGAATATAAATACATCATTTTTTTGGATGTACTGTGCCAAGATTCATTGTTTACTTTGGAAAACAGTGTGGAGATTTCTCCAAAAAGTAAAAATATATTTTTTTAAGTTTAATGAGACAATATATAAGAAATCATTACTTTCATCTGTAGAGTTAAATAATTTATCATTTGCATATAACAATCTTTGCTCATGACATCATGTATTCTCCTTAATATGCATCACTCAGTCCAGTTACCTCATCCTCCCACACACCTTCCCTCCAAAACCCCTCAGTTTCTTTCCCATAGCTAAGAGTATCTCGTGGTTTGTCTCCCTCTCTGATTTCTTCCCATTCAATTTTTCCCTCCCTTCTCCTATGATCTTATGTGTTATTGCTTACATTTCTCAAATGAATAAAATCACGTGATAATTGTCTTTCCCTGATTGACTTATTTTGCTCTGCATAGTACCCTCCAGCCCCAACCATATCATTATAAATGGTAAAATGTCATCCTTTCTAATGGATGAGTGATATGCCATTGTATCTACTGTATATTCCTAAATACCAAATCTTCCATATGCATTCATCCATCAATGGTCATCTGTTCTCTTTCTATAGTTTGGCTATTGTGATCATTGCTTCTAAAAGTATTGGGATGCAGATACCCCTTCAGATCATTACATTTGTATATTTGGGGTAAGTACTTAGCAGTGCAATTGCTGGGTCATAGGGTAACTCTATTTTTTTTTTAAGATTTTACTTACTTGACAGAGAAAGACACAGGGGGAGTGGGAACACAAGGAGGAAGAGTGGGAGAGTGGGAAGCAGGCTTCTCACTGAGCAGGGAGTGCAATGTAGGACTTGATATCAGGACCCAGAGATCCTGACCTGAGCTGAAGGCAGATGCTTAACAACTGAGACACCCAGGTGCCCCGGGCAACTCTCTTTTTAACTTTTTGAGGAACCTCCATACTGTTCACCAGAGTGGTTGCACCAGCTTGCATTGTCACCAACAATGTAAAAGGGTTCCCCCTAGTACATAACCTTGCTAACATTTGTTGTTTCCTGATTTGTTAATTTTTTATCCATTCTGATTGGTATGAGGTGGTATCTCATTGCAGTTTTAATTTTCATTTCCTTGTTGGCTAGTGATGTTGAAACTTTTTTTTTTTCATGTGTCTGTTGGCCATTTGTATGTCGTCTTTGGAGAAATATCTGTTCATTTCTTTTGCCCATTTCTTGAGTGGATTGTTTGTTTTTGGGGTGTTGGGTTTGATAAGTTCTTTATACATCTAGGATACCATCCCTTCATCTATAATGTAATTTGAAAATATCTTCTCCCATTCCATAGAATGCCTCGTACTTTTGTTGACTGTTTCCTTTGCTGTGCAGATTTTTTTCTCTTGATCAAGTCCCAATAGCTCTTGTTTCCCTTGCCTTTAGAGACATATCTAGAAAGAAGTTGTTGTGGTCCAGGTCAAAGAGATTCCTCCTTGTGTTCTTCTCTAGGATTTTGTTGTATTCCACTCTAATATTGAAACCTTTCATCCATTGTGTGTTTATATTTGTGTATGGTGTAAGAGAATGGTCCAGTTTAATTCTTCTAAATGTGCTTGTCTAATCCTCCCAGAAGCATTTATGGAAGAGACTGTCCTTTTTCATGGGCATTCTTTTCTGCTTTGTAGAGAACTAGTTGATCATAGACTTGAGGGTTCATTTTTGGGTTCCCTATTCTGTTCCATTGATCTATGTGTCCATTTTTTGTGCTTGTACCATACTGTGTTGATGAATAGAGCTTTGCAATATAGCTTGAATTCAAGCACTGTGATGCCAGTATCTTGGAAGTGATCTATAGGAAGATTAACAACTAGCTTCTCAACTACAGAGGTGAAGAGGCAGTAAGAAGTCATATTCATAGTATTAATAAATATTATTGTCAAAAAACCCACATCTCTATTCAGCAACATAAGCATTCAAAAAGTAAAGAGAAATCAAGTCATCCTCAAAAAAATTTAAAAAATAAGATTACACATTGCTAACCAATTTGCCATACAATAAATACTAAAGGGAATAATTGAGGCAAAAATGAATGGGCATGAGACATTAAGTAGAAGTCAACTGAAGCAGTAAAGGGCATTAGTTCAGGTAACTTCATAAATAAATATGAGACACTATAAAGATACAAAATTGTATGTAATTTGTCTTCTCCTCTCTGGATTAAAGTGGAATTAAATAAGATTATACATAACAATGACTCTGGGAATAGTACATCAAAATCCAATGATGGATTGTATGGTGACTAACATTACACAATTGAAAAAAGAATATATGGGCCCCTGGGTGGCTCAGTGGGTTAAGCCTCTGGCTTCGGCTCAAGTCATGATGTCAGGGTCCAGGGATCAAGCTCTGTGTTGGGCTCTCTGCTTAGCAGGGTGCATGCTTCCCCTTCTCTCTCTGCCTCCCTCTCTTCCTACTTGTATTCTCTCTCTGTGTGTCAAATAAATAAAATCTTTTAAAAAGCCCACAATTTTAGAACTATTTATTGGCTAATAATATATAAAGATTAGCAGAAATGATAGAAGGGAGAATAGAACTATAATAGAAGAAATCATTTGATACTAATGAAATTAAGTTGGTATTTATCCCAAGTATATAATTTTATTTTATTTTTATTTATTTTTTTAAAGATTTTATTTATTTATTTGACAGAGAGAGATTACAAGTAGGCAGAGAGAGAGAGGAGGAAGCAGGCTCCCCGCTGAGCAGAGAGCCCGACGTGGGACTCGATCCCAGGACCCTGAGATCACGACCCGAGCCAATTATTTGACAGAGATCACAAGCAGGCAGAGAGGCAGGCAGAGAGAGAGAAATTGAAGCAGTCTCCCTGCTGAGCAGAGAGCCCAATGTAGGGCTCAATGCCAGGATGTTGGGATCATGACCTGAGTGGAAGGCAGAGGTTTTAACCCACTGAGCTACCCAGGCACCCCCAAATATATAATTTTAAAATATTAACTGTAATTGAAGGGTAAACCGTGAATAAGGAAACATGAGAAAAAATGTAATAAAATAAATGAATAAAGAAAAGAATTAAAATGTGCTGGTATATATTATTGATTAAACACATGATAAGGGGCGCCTGGGTGTTTCAGTGGATTAAAGCCTCTGCTTTCAGCTCAGGTCATGATCCCGGGGTCCTGGGATCGAGCCCCATGCTGGGCTCTCTGCTTGGCAGGGAGCCTGCTTCCCCCTCTTTCTCTCTGCCTTTCTCTCTACCTGCTTGTGATCTCCATCTGTCAAATAAATTAACAAAATCCTTAAAAAAACACACGATAAGCTAATCATAGAGGAAATATATTACAAAAATGACATTTTGAGTAATAATGAATTATTAAATGTCATGATCAAAGCTTCCTCTTTTCTACATGAAACACAATATGTCTTCCAAGACACAATAATGTGATGGTAAAATAATGTCTAAAACTATAGCATAAAAATTGTAAACAACAAAGAGCTGAAGTGTTTATACCTACATCATAAAAAATAAATTTTAAGACGTGTATTTTCCTAGAAACAAACTAGGACATTTTTACAATGGTAACTGGATCAATATCTAAAAAATTCATAGCAATACAAAATTACATAACCTAATCTCAAAGCCACTAAAATATGTGAAAAAAAGCTGAAAGGATTGAAAGAAGGAGTATACAATGCTATACCATTGTAGAACACAATGCCCTCTTTTCAGTCGTGGGTACAACAGCCTGTCAGCTACTCTAATGATTGAAGAGCATTACAATACAAATGAACTCAAATGATCTCTCTGGAACACTTCAATAACAGACTACATATTCTACTCAAATACAACAGGAATATTCTCTATACCATACACTGGACTATAAACAAACTTCATTAAATTTAAAAGGACTGAAGTTATAAAATACATGTTCTCCAAAAAACCAAAGGTGACTTTTTTTTTTAAGATGCTATTTATTTGGTTATTTGAGAGAGAGGGAGAGAGAGAGAGCAAGACAGAACATGGGCAGGAATTGGGGAGAAGGAGAAGCAGACTCCCCATTGACTAGGGATGCCAATGCAAGGCTCAATCACAGAGCCCTGAGATTATGACCTGATCTGAAGGCAGACCCTTGACTGACTGTGCCACTCAGGCAACCCAAAGATGACACTTAAATACAGAGGACAAACTCATGGTTGCCAGAGTGGAGGAGGGGATGGGTGAAATAGGCAAAGAGGATTAAGAGGTACAAATTTCCAGTTATAAAATAAATAAGTCACAGACATGAATAGCAAAGCATAAGGAATAAAGCCAATATCATCATAATAATGTTATTTGGTGACAGATGGTAATGATACTTATTGTGGTGAGCAGTAAGTAATGTATAGAAATGTTGAATCATTATGTTGTACACCTGAAACTAATATAACATTGTATGTTAATTATACTTTTACAAAATGTATGTTGTTCTTCAACCACAAAGGAATTAAATTAAAAGTCAACAACCAAGGAAATATGGGGAATTTACAAACTTGTGAAAATTAAACAACATTCTCCTAATAAGTTAATGTGTTGAATATTAAATCATATGGCATTTTACAAATTGATTTGGGAGGAATAAACTTTTAAAATACAATATACGGGTCAAGATGGCAGAGAAGTAGCAGGCTGAGACTACTTCAGCTAGCCGGAGATCAGCTAGATAGCTTATCTAAAGATTGCAAACACCTGCAAATCCATCGGCAGATCGAAGAGAAGAAGAACAACAATTCTGGAAACAGAAAAACAACCACATTCTGAAAGGTAGGACCGGCAGAGAAGTGAATCCAAAACAACGGGAAGATAGACGCCAGGGGGAGGGGCCGGCTCCTGGCAAGCGGCAGAGCAATGGAGCACAAAATCAAGACTTTTAAAAGTCTGTTCCGCTGAGGGACATCGCTCCAGAGGCTAAAGCAGGGCGAAGCCCACGCGGGGTCAGCGTGGCCTCAGGTCCCACAGGGTCACAGAAGGATCGGGGGTGTCTGAGTGTCACAGAGCTTGCGGCTATTGGAACAGGAAAGCCAGCTACAGAGACAGAGCCAACAGTAAGCTCACACCTCGGGGTGACCTTGAACCGGTGGCAGGCTCAGTGAGCTTGGAGTGCGGCCGGAGGTCAGGCAGACGGGAGTAACTGGGCGCTGTTCTCTGAGTGCGCACTGAGGAGTGGGGCCCTGGGCTCTCGGCTCCTCCGGGCCAGAGACCAGGAGGCTGCCATTTGTATTCCCGTCCTCCGGAACTCTACAGAAAGCGCTCAGGGAACAAAAGCTGCTGAAAGCAAACCCGAGCGGATTACTCACCCCAGCCCCTGGTAAGGGCGGTGCAATTCCGCCTGGGGCAAAGACACTTGAGAATCACTACACCAGGCCCCTCCCCCAGAAGATCAACAAGAAATCCAGCGGAGACCAAGTTCACCTACCAATAAGTGCGGTTACAATACCAAGGGGAGCAGCAGATTTCCAGAAAAGGAGAAAGCAAAGCACGGAAATCATGGCTTTTTCCCTGTAATTGTTTTTACTCTTGCAGTTACTTTAATTTTTCTCTTTTTCTTTTTTGTTTTTTTTTATCACCTTCTGGTAAAATTTTTATTAACTTTTACCTTTTTCTTTTTTAACGGTTTTTAACTAGTTTATCTAATACATATATTTTTTATTTTTTATATTTTTCTTTATTTGTTTTCTCTTTTTTGTAATTCTTATCTTTTCTATTTTTTTCTTTTTTCTTTTTTTTTCCTTTCTTCCTTTTTTAACCTCTTTTTATCCCTTTTCTTCCCCCTCACGATTTGGGATCTCTTCTAATTAGGTCAAAGCATATTTTCCTGGAGTTGTTGCCACCCTTTTAGTATTTCACTTGCTCCTTCATATACTCTTATCTGGACAAAATGACAAGACAGAAAAAATCAACACACACACAAAAAAGAACAAGAGGCAGTACCGAAGGCTAGGGACCTAATCAGTACAGACATTGGTAATATGTCAGATCTAGAGTTCAGAATGACAATTCTCAAGGTTCTAGCCAGGCTCAAAAAAGGCATGGAAGATATTAGAGAAACCCTCTCGAGAGATATAAAAGCCCTTTCTGGAGAAATAAAAGAACAAAAATCTAACCAAGTTGAAATCAATAAAGCTATTAATGAGGTGCAATAAAAAATGGAGGCTCTCACTGCTAGGATAAATGAGGCAGAAGAAAGAATGAGTGATATAGAAGACCAAATGACAGAGAATAAAGAAGCTGAGCAAAAGAGGAACAAACAGCTACTGGACTACGAGGGGAGAATTCGAGAGATAAGTGACACCATAAGACGAAACAACATTAGAATAATTGGGATTCCAGAAGAAGAAGAAAGAGAGAGGGGAGCAGAAGGTATACTGGAGAGAATTATTGGGGAGAATTTCCCCAATATGGCAAAGGGAACGAGAATCAAAATTCAGGAGGTACAGAAAACACCCCTCAAAATCAATAAGAATAGGCCCACACCCCGTCACCTAACAGTAAAATTTACAAGGCTCAGTGACAAAGAGAAAATCATAAAAGCAGCCTGGGAAAAGAAGTCTGTAAATACAATGGTAAAAATATTAGATTGGCAGCTGACTTATCCACAGAGACCTGGCAGGCCAGAAAGAGCTGGCATGATATTTTCAGAGCACTAAACAAGAAAAACATGCAGCCAAGAATACTATATCCAGCTAGGCTATCATTGAAAATAGAAGGAGAGATTAAAAGCTTCCAGGATAAACAAAAACTGAAAGAATTGGCAAACACCAAACCAGCTCTACAGGAAATCTTGAAAGGGGTCCTCTAAGCAAAGAGAGAGCCTACAAGTGGTAGATCAGAAAGGAACAGAGACCATATACAGTGACAGTCACCTTACAGGCAATACAATGGCACTAAATTCATATCTCTCAATAGTTACCCTGAATGTGAATGGGCTAATTGCCCCTGTCAAAAGACACAGGGTATCGGAATGGATAAAAAGACAAAAGCCATCTATATGTTGCCTCCAAGAAACTCATTTTAAGCCCGAAGACACCTCCAGATTTAAAGTGAAGGGGTGGAAAAGAATTTACCATGCCAATGGACATCAGAAGAAAGCAGGAGTGGCAATCCTTATATCAGATCAATTAGATTTTAAGCCAAAGGCTATAATAAGAGATGAGGAAGGACACTATATCATACTCAAAGAAGATTTAACAATTTTGAATATCTATGCCCCCAACGTGGGAGCAGCCAACTATATAAACCAATTAATAACAAAATCAAAGAAACACATCAACAATAATACAATAATAGTAGGGACTTTAACACTCCCCTCACTGAAATGGACAGATCATCCAAGCAAAAGATCAGCAAGGAAATAAAGGCCTTAAACGACACACTGGACCAGATGGACATCACAGATATATTCAGAACATTTCATCCCAAAGCAACAGAATACACATTCTTCTCTAGTGCACATGGAACATTCTCCAGAATAGATCACATCCTCGGTCCTAAATCAGGACTCAACTGGTATCAAAAGATTAGGATCATTCCCTGAATATTTTCAGATGACAATGCTCTAAAGCTAGAACCCAACCACAAAAGGAAGTTTGAAAAGAACACAAATACATGGAGAATAAACAGCCTCCTTCTAAAGAATGAAAGGGTCAACCGGGAAATTAAAGAAGAATTGAAAAAAAATCATGGAAACAAATGATAATGAAAATAAAACGGTTCAAAATCTGTGGGACACAACAAAGGCAGTCCTGAGAGGAAAATATATAGCGGTACAAGCCTTTCTCAAGAAACAAGAAAGGTCTCAGGTGCACAACCTAACCCTACACCTAAAGGAGCTGGAGAAAGAACAAGAAAGAAACCCTAAGCACAGCAGGAGAAGAGAAATCATAAAGATCAGACCAGAAATCAATGAAATAGAAACCAAAAATACAATAGAGCAAATAAACGAAACTAGGAGCTCGTTCTTTGAAAGAATTAATAAAATTGATAAACCCCTGGCCAGACTTATCAAAAAGAAAAGAGAAAGGACTCAAATAAATAAAATCATAAATGAAAGACAAGAGATCACAACTAACACCACAGAAACACAAACTATTATAAGAACATACTATGAGCAACTCTACACCAAGAAATTTGACAATCTGGAAGAAATGGGTGCATTCCTAGAAACGTATAAACTACCACAACTGAACCTGGAAGAAATAGAAAGCCTGAACAGACCCATAACCAGTAAGGAGATTGAAACAGTCATTAAAAATCTCCAAACAAACAAAAGCCCAGGGACAGATGGCTTCCCGGAGGAATTCTACCAAACATTTACAGAAGAAATAATTCCTATTCTCCTGAAACTGTTCCAAAAACTAGAAATGGAAGGAAAACTTCCAAACTCATTTTATGAGGACAGCATCACCTTGATCCCAAAACCAGACAAGGATCCCATCAAAAAAGAGAGCTATAGATCAATATCCTTGATGAACACAGATGCGAAAATACTCAACAAAATAGTAGCCAATAGGATTCAACAGTACATTAAAAGGATTATTCACCACGACCAAGTGGGATTTATTCCAGGGCTGCAAGGTTGGTACAACATCCGCAAATCAGTCAATGTGATACAACACATCAATAAAAGAAAGAACAAGAACCATATGATACTCTCAATAGATGCTGAAAAAGCATTTGACAAAGTACAGCATCCGTTCCTGATCAAAACTCTTCAAAGTGTAGGGATAGAGGGCACATACCTCAATATCATCAAAGCCATCTATGAAAAACCCACCACAAATATCATTCTCAATGGAGAAAAACTGAAAGCTTTTCCGCTAAGCTCAGGAACACGGCAGGGATGTCCATTATCACCACTGCTATTCAACATAGTACTAGAGGTCCTAGCCTCAGCAATCAGACAACAAAAGGAAATTAAAGGCATCCAAATCGGCAAAGAAGAAGTCAAATTATCACTCTTCGCAGTTGGTATGATACTATATGTGGAAAACCCAAAAGGCTCCACTCCAAAACTGCTAGAACTTATACAGGAATTCAGTAAAGTGTCAGGATATAAAATCAATGCACAGAAATCAGATGCATTTCTCTACACCAACAGCAAGACAGAAGAAAGAGAAATTAAGGAGTCAATCCCATTTACAATTGCACCCAAAACCATAAGATACCTAGAAATAAACCTAACCAAAGAGGCACAGAATCTATACTCAGAAAACTATAAAGTACTCATGAAAGAAATTGAGGAAGACACAAAGAAATGGAAAAATGTTCCATGCTCCTGGATTGGAAGAATAAATATTGTGAAAATGTTTATGCTACCTAAAGCAATCTACACATTTAATGCAATTCCTATCAAAGTACCATCCATCTTTTTCAAAGAAATGGAACAAATAATTCTAAAATTTATATGGAACCAGAAAAGACCTCGAATAGCCAAAGGGATATTGAAAAAGAAAGCCAACGTTGGTGGCATCACAATTCCGGACTTCAAGCTCTATTACAAAGCTGTCATCATCAAGACAGCATGGTACTGGCACAAAAACAGACACATAGATCAATGGAACAGAATAGAGAGCCCAGAAATAGACCCTCAACTCTACAGTCAACTAATCTTCGACAAAGCAGGAAAGAATGTCCAATGGAAAAAAGACAGCCTCTTCAATAAATGGTGCTGGGAAAATTGGACAGCCACATGCAGAAAAATGAAATTGGACCATTTCCTTACACCACACCCAAAAATAGACTCAAAATGGATGAAGGACCTCAATGTGAGAAAGGAATCCATCAAATTCCTTGAGGAGAACACAGGCAGCAACCTCTTCGACCTCAGCCGCAGCAACATCTTCCTAGGAATATCGCCAAAGGCAAGGGAAGCAAGGGCAAAAATGAACTATTGGGATTTCATCAAGATCAAAAGCTTTTGCATAGCAAAGGAAACAGTTAAGAAAATCAAAAGACAACTGACAGAATGGGAGAAGATATTTGCAAACGACATATCAGTTAAAGGACTAGTGTCCAGAATCTATAAAGATCTTAGCAAACTCAACACCCAAAGAACAAATAATCCAATCAAGAAATGGGCATAGGACATGAACAGACATTTCTGCAAAGAAGACATCCAGATGGCCAACAGACACATGAAAAAGTGCTCCATATCACTCGGCATCAGGGAAATACAAATCAAAACCACAATGAGATATCACCTCACACCAGTCAGAATGGCTAAAATCAACAAGTCAGGAAATGACAGATGCTGGCGAGGATGTGGAGAAAGGGGAACCCTCCTCCACTGTTGGTGGGAATGCAAGCTGGTGCAGCCACTCTGGAAAACAGCATGGAGGTTCCTCAAAATGTTGAAAATAGAACTGGCCTATGACCCAGCAATTGCATATTGGGTATTTACCCTAAAGATACAAACATAGTGATCCAAAGGGGCATGTGCACCCGAATGTTTATAGCAGCAATGTCCACAATACCAAACTATGGAAAGAACGTAGATGTCCATCAACAGTTGAATGGATCAAGAAGATGTGGTATATATACACAATGGAATACTATGCAGCCATCAAAAGAAATGAAATCTTGCCATTTGCGACAACATGGATGGAACTAGAGCGTATCATGTTTAGCGAAATAAGTCAAGCAGACAAAAGACAACTATCATATGATCTCCCTGATATGAGAAAGTGGTGATGCAACATGGGAGTTTAAGTGGGTAGGAGACGAATAAATGAAACAAGATGGGCTTGAGAGGGAGACAAAACATAAATGACTCTTAATCTCACAAAACAAACTGAAGGTTGCTGGGGGGAGGGTTTTGGGAGAAGGGGGTGGGATTATGGACATTGGGGAGGGTATGTGCTTTGGTGAGTGCTCTGAAGTGTGTAAACCGGGCGATTCACAGACCTGTACCCCTGGGGATAAAAATATATGTTTATAAAAAATAAAAATTAAAAAAAACAATATACCAAATCATATATGTTGCAGTTACAGTAGTTCTCTGAAGGAAATATAAACCTGTAAATGAATGTCTGTAGTAGAAAAGAAGTAAAATGCAATTTGAATAGCTTAAACTGTCTTAAAAATGAGAAAAGGAGGACCATAATTAGTCCAAAGCAAGCAAAAGAACGGAATCCATAAAGACCAGAGTGAAAATAAATGGCAATAAAATTTAAAAAATAGAAAAAAGTCATTGAAACCAGTATTTGTACTTTGAAAATGATGACCACGTTTGACAAACTATTAGCTAGACAAACCATGAAAGACAGAGAGAAGACTCAAATTGCTATGGCCAGTAATTAAATTACTAATATGAAGACTGAAAGAGGAAAAATTCTACTAACATTACAAAAGTAAAAGAAAGGGTTATAAGAGAATACTAGTAAGAAACCTTTAAAAGAAATGAAAGAACTTAGATGCATTGAACAAATTCCTGGATAGACCCAAACTACTGATATTGACTCAAGAACAAATAAAAAGCCTGAATTGACATGCAAGCTTTTAAAGAGGTTACATTAATAATTTAAATGTTTCCCACAAAGGAAAGTCAATGCCAAGATGGATTCCTTGGCAGATTTTACATAACATCCAAAGAATTATTAAGTATACTCTCTCAGAAACTCAACTGGAAAATAGAAGAGGAGAGACATGTCCATTGTTTTATCAGGCTGACAATGCCCTGATACCAAAACCACACTAAGGTATCACAAGAGATATATACTACAAATTAATATCTATTTCGAGTATAGGTGTAACAATCCTTAATTGGAATTTGCTGATTAGAATCCAGCCACATGTAAAAAGTATTGTGCACTGAGGCCAGGTATAATATAGTACAGATATACAAGACTGATTTAAAATCTGAACAATAAATATAATACAGCATATTAAAAAGCAAGATGCAAAATCCACAAAACTATTTTCAATAGATGCCAAGAAAGTAAATAACAAAACTCAGCACATGCCCATTATTAAATAAACAAAAGCAAAAACAACAAGAACAACAACAACAACAAAAAAAAAAAACCACTAGAACTGTGGAGTTAATTTTAGAAAATATACCTTGATCCTCTGGGCATGAGACTAAGGCACTTGCTGAAATGTCCACATCAGCTTTGCCTCAACCTCTTGAAAGCCATGGTATTTGAGACAAAGCTCTTCTCACCTTATGAGGCCCTGGGGGTGAGGGAAAATTATAGCCAATCTGTACTCTATACATACTTTCTGAATAACTGAACATATCATATGGATGATGTAGTAGTTAGTGTTTAAAAGTAACAGCTCTTGGGAGGGAACCACAAGATGGAGGAGGAGAAGGAGACCCTATTTCAACTGGTCCCCTGAATTGAGCTGGATATCTGTCAGACCACTCTGAACACCCACAAAATCAGTCTGAGATGTAAGAAGATATATCAGGATGTACACCAACAGAATATCTCCAGCATCTGGTTTTGAGGTATGAAGCAGGGAGCCACAATTCTGATGGCAGATATTGGAAGATATATGGAAGGGGGAGGGAGACAACATAAGCCCTGATGCCAGGAAAATGAAATAACACGAGAATAAAAGTGTACCACACTGGGAGACCTGACACAAAGTCACATACCAGTAGCTATGGATTTAGGACTTTAGGGATGACCCCCAGACTGAAGCCTGGAGCTGTAGGGGCACACGTGTGAACTGGGAGCAGCTGGTGGTTTCAGAAGCACAAAGAACAGAGATGTACCAGGACCTGGAAGTGAGGGCTGGGAGTGTGGATGTGCTGTGGTTTTTTAGCATACAACTCAAGAATGCTGTGGTTTTTTAGGCAGCACAGGGAAAGAAAGAAAGAAGAAAGAAAGAAAGAAAGAAAGAAAGAAAGAAAGAAAGAAAGAAAGAAAGAAAGAAAGAAAGAAAGAAAGAAAGAAATGAGGTCTGTGTGGCCTGGAGGGCTTTCTTAAGAACAGACTGTGAATTCTCTGTTCTGAGACAGAGGATTAGATATGGCCACTTCTGCTCTGATACTGAGAAGAGACTCAGAAGGCTGCCAGGGAAAGCCACCAGAGACCAAAGCTCCCCTAAACTGGTTTTCACTGACACCATCCCTCCCACAGGGGACCTAAGTAACAGTGCAGCAGGCCTCTCTACCAGAAGACAGGCAGAAAGAACAAGATGCCAACAACTGTATAGTCGTATAAAACAGGTGCATCTGGCTTGGGTTGTGGTCAATAGTTTGGACTCTGCACATTCCCTCAACCACCTTTCACAGAATGACTAGTAGGAGGAACACCCAACAGAGTAAAAATTCAGAGACTGTGACCTCTGCCACAGAACTATTGGATATGGACATAAGCAAGATGTCAGAAATAGAATTCAGGGTAACAGTTATGCTGACAATAGCTAGGTTGGAGAAAACCATTAATGGCAACATAGACTCTCTAAGGGGAAAAGTGAGAGCTGATCTGACAGAACTTAAAAATATTATCAATGAGATTAAGTCTAATCTAGATAATTTAACAGCTATGGTAAATGAGGCAGAAGAACAAAGTAGTGATCTATAAGACAAACTGATCGAGAAGAAGGATCAGGAGGAGGCCTGGAACAAACAGCTTAGAATCCATGAAAACAGAATTAGGGAAATAAATGATGCTGCGAAATGTTCCAATGTCAAAATTATAGGGATCCCTGAGGGGGTGGAGAGAGACAGAGGACTAGAAGATATGGTTGAGCAAATTGTAGCTGAGAATTTCCTTAATCTGAGAAATGAAACAAGTGTTCTTGTCCTACAGGCAGAGAGGACACTTCCCCCCCACTTCCATCAAGGAGGACAGAGAGTCACTTCTGCATGTGATAGTGAAACTTGCAAATCTAAAAACCAGGGAAAACCATTTTAAGAACAATTAGGAGCAAGAGAGATTCCTTCCATACAGTGGGTGGAACATCAGAATTATGTCAGACCTGTCCACTTAAACCTGGCAAGCCAGAATGGGCTGGCAAGACATGTTCAGGGTACTAAATAAGAACATGTAGCCAGGAATATGTTATCTGGCAAGGCTGTTATTTAGAATGGATGGAGAGATAAAGAGCTTCCAGGACAGGCAGAGCCTAAAAGAATATGTGACCACTAAGTTGGCCCCAGGAAGAAATATTAAAGGGGTTCTATAAATGGAGAAAAACAACAAGAGAGATATAGAACAAAAATTTACAGAGACAATTTATAAAAACAAAGACCTCACAGGCAACATGATGAAAATAAAAACATATCTTTCAGTAACCTCTCTCAATGGGAATGGTCTAAATACTCCCATAAAATGCACAGTTTTGCAGGTTGGCTAAAAGACAAGACCCATCCATATGAGATCTACAGGTTACTCATTTTGAAGCAAAACTTACATCATCCAGACTGAAAGTGAAGGGATGAAGAACCATCCTTCATGCCAGTGGCATGCAAAAGAAAGCTGTTTGTGGTGATTCTTATATCAGACAAATTAGATTTTAAGTCGATAGGATCCAACAGTACATTAAAAAGATTATCCACCAGACCAGAGGGGATTTATCCCTGGATACATAGGTGGTTCAACATTTGCAAATCAATGTGATAGAACAAATTAATAAGAGAGGAGAGAAGAACCACATGGTCCTCTCAATTAATGCAGAAAAAAAAGCATAGGACAAAATTCAACATCCTTTCCTGTTTAAAACTCTTCAGAGTATAGGGATGGGAAAATACTTCCCAACTTCATAAAATACATCTATGAAGATGGATTCCCAGAGCGAATATGATTCTCAATGGGGGGAAAAGCTGAGAGCACTTCCCTTAAGATCTGAAACAGAAGGATGCTAACTCTTGCCATTATTGCTCAACACAGTACAAAAAGTCCCACCAGCGGCAATCAGACAACAAAAAGAAAAAAAAATTCAAATTGGCAAAGAAGAAGTCAAACACTTTCTCATCACAGATGACATGATATTTGATGTGAAAAAAATCCTAAAAACTCCACACCCCTTATTACAAGAACTCATAGAGTAATTCAGTAATGTGACAGGATACAAAATAAATGCACAGAAATAAATTTACTTTCTTATACACTAACAATGAAAGTGTAGAAAGGGAAATTTAAAAATTTTATTCAATTTAAAATAACACCAAAATACTTAAGGTACCTTGGAATAAGCCTAACCAAAGAAGTAAATTATCTATACTTGAGGATCTACAGAATAATAATGAAAGAAATTGAAGAAGATACAAAAAGATGGAAAAAACATTCCATGCTCATGGGTCAGAAGAACCACATTAATATAAGAAAGGATAAGAACCATATCATCATTTCAATAGATGCATAAATGTACAACATCCATTCATCTTAAAAACCCTCCACACAGAAGGGTTAGAAGGAATATGCCTCAGAATAATAAGGGCCATTAATGAATACCCTAAAGTTAATATCATCCTATGTTGGGAAAAACTGAGATCTTTTACTCTATGATTAGGAAAAAGACAAATATGTCCACCTCTTAGCACTGTTATTTAACACGGTATTAGAAGTTCTATCTTCATAAATCAGAAAACACAAAGAAATACAGGCACTCAGATTGGCAAGGAAGAAGTAAAACTTACACTATTTGTAGATAACATGATATTCTTTACCAAATACCCAAAAGACTCTGCAAAAAAAAAAAAAAAAAAAAAAAGGTATAACTGATAAGTGAATGTAGTAAACTCCCAGGATATAAAATCAATGTAGAGAAATATGTTGCATTCTATACACTGATACTGAAGCAACAGAACTAGAAATGAAGGACTCAATCTCATTTACAATTGCAACCAAAAAGATGCTTAGGGATAAATCTAACAAACGTGGTGAAAGATCTGTACCACTGGAAAAAATAAAACACTGATGAAAAAAATTGAACATGACACAAAGAAATGGAGGGGTGCCTCTGTGTCTCAGTGGGTTAAAGCCTCTACCTTGGCTCAAGTTATGATCCTAGGGTCCTTGGATCGAGCCCCACATAGTGCTTTCTGCTCAGCAGGGAGCCTTCTTCCCCCTCTATCTCTCTCTCTCTGCCTGCCCTCTATGCCTGCTTGTGACCTCCATCTGTCAAGTAAAAATAAATAAACTCTTAAAAAAAAGAAAGGAATGGGAAGACATCCAATGCTTATGCATTGAAAGAACAAATATTACTAAAATGTGTATACTGCCCAAAGAAATCTACATTTTTTAAATGCATTCCCTACCAAAATACCAATAGCATTTTTCGGAGGGCTTAAGCAAATAATTCCAAAATTTGCATTGAACCACAAAAGACCCTAAATAGCCAAATCAACCTTAAAAGAAAACCAAAGGAGGAGGCATCCTAAGCCATACTTCTAGGTATACTAAAAAGCTGTAGTGATCAAAGTAGTATGATACTGTAACAAAAATAAACACATAGATCAATAGAACAGATTAGAAAACCCACAAATAGACCCACGTCTCTATGACAATTAATCTTGTATGAAGCAGGAAATAGTATCTAATGGGAAAAAAGATAATCATTCAACAATTGGTGTTGGAAAAATTGGTGTTGGAAAAATTGGACAGCAAAATGCAGAAGAATGAAGCTGGACCACTTTCTTACAACATACACAAAAATAAAATCAAAATGGATTAATGACCTAAATGTGAAACCTGAAAACAAGAAAAACTAATTTCGGCACATTGACTTTGTATCCTGCCACATTGCTGAATTGCTGTGAGAGTTCCAGTAGTTTGGGGGTGGACTCTTTTGGGTTTTCCATATAAAAAATCATGTCATCTGTGAATAGAGAGAGTTTGACTTCTTTGTTACCAATTTGGATACACCTTATTTCTCTTTGTTGTCTGACTGCTCTTGCAAGGACTTCTAATACTATGTTGAACAAGAGTGGTGAAAGTGGGCATCCTGGTCTTGTTCCTGATCTCAATGGGAAGGCTGCAAGCTTGTTCCCATTGAGGATGATATTTGTTGTGGGTCTTTCATAGATAGATTTGATGAGGTTCAGGAATGTTCCCTCTATCCCTATACTTTGAAGCATTTTAATCAGGAACGAATGCTGGATTTTGTCAAATGCTTTTTCTGCATCAATTGAGAGGACCATGTGGTTCTTCTTCTCATATTAATTTGTTGTATCACATTGATTAATTTGTGAATGTTGAACCATCCTTGTAGCCCAGGGATGAATCCCACCTGATCATGGTGGATAATCTTTTTAATGTGCTGTTGGATCCTGTTGGCTAGGATCTTGTTGAGAATCTTAGCATCCATATTCATCAGTGATATTGGCATAAAATTCTCCTTTTTGGTAGGGTCTTTATCTGGTTTGGGGATCAGAGAGGAGAAGGGATTTGGGGCAAATTGGAAGGGGAGGTGAATAATGAGAGACTATGGACTCTGAAAAACAATTGAGGTGTTTGAAGTGGCTTGGGGTTGGTAGGTTGGGGTACCAGGTGGTGGGTGTTATAGAGGGCACGGATTTCATGGAGCACTGGGTGTGGTGAAAAAATAATGAAAACTGTTTTTCTTTAAATAAATAAATTAATTTAATAAAGAAAAGAAAATTTTAAAAACCTACAGGAGAACACAGGCAGTAACTTTTTCAACACCAATTATAGCAACTGATTATCCCAAGGCAAAGAAAATAAAAGCAAAGTGAATTACAGGGACTTCATCAAAATAACAAGCTTCCGTGCAGTGAAGGAAACAATCAACAAAACTCTAAGACAGCCTATGGAATGGGAGAAAATATTTACAAATGACATATGTGATAAAGCATTAGGATCCATGTTGAGGTCTTTATTATTATTATTATTATTTATTTTCAGCATAACAGTATTCATTGTTTTTTGCAACCAAACCCAGTGCTCCATGCAATCTGTGCCCTCTCTAATACCCCACCACTTGGTTTCTCTCAACCTCCCACCCCTCGCCACTTCACACCCCTCAGATTGTTTTTCAGAGTCCATAGTCTCTCATGGTTCACCTCCCCCTTCTAATTTTCCCCCAACTCTCCCTTCTCCTATATAACTCCCCTTGTCCTCCATGCTATTTGTTATACTCCACAAATAAGTGAAACCATATGATAATTGAATCTCTCTGCTTCACTGATTTCACTCAGCATAATCTCTTCCAGTCCTGTCCATATTGCTACGAAAGTTGGGTATTCATCCTTTCTGATGGAGGCATAATATTCCATCATGTATATGGGCCACATCTTCCTTATCCATTCGTCAGTTGAAGGGCATCTTGGTTCTTTTCACACTTTGGCAACCGTGGCCATTGTTTCTATAAACATGGGGGTACAGATGGCCCTTCTTTTCACGACATCTGTATCTTTGGGGTAAATACCCAGGAGTGCAATGGCAGGGTCATAGGGAAGCTCTATTTTTAATTTCTTGAGGAATCTCCACACTGTTCTCCAAAGTGGTTGCACCAACTTGCATTTCCACCAACAGTGTAAGAGGGTTCCCCTTTCTCCACATCCTCTGCAACACATGTTGTTTCCTAATTTTGGCCATTCTAACTGGTGTAAAGTGGTATCTCAAGACACACAAAACTGATAATTATATTTAAAAAAGGGCAGAAATATGAACAGACACTTCTCCAATGAAGACATACAAATGGCTATCAGACACATGAAAAAAAGTTTATCATCATTAGCCATCAAGGATTTTCAAATTAAAACCGCATTGAGAGGTAAGGGAGTCAAGATGGCAGAGAAGTAGCAGGCTGAGACTACATCGGGCAGCAGGGAGATCAGCTAGATAGTTTATCTAAACATTGCAAACACCTACAAAAACCCAATGGGAGATTGAAGAGAAGAAAAACAAGCAATTCTAGAAACAGAAAATCAACTACTTTCTGAAAGGGTGCACTGAGGGGGGGCGCCGCGAGCTCTCGGCTCCTCCAGGCCAGAGACTTGGAGGCCACCATTTTCATTCCTTTCCTCCGGAACTCAACAGAAAGCATTCAGGTAACAAAATCTCTCCCGAAAGCAAACCCGAGCTGATTACTAAGCCCGTCCCCTGGTAAGGGTGGTGCAATTCCACCTGGGGCAAAACACTTGAGAATCGCTACAAAAGTCCCCTCCCCCAGAAGATCAACAAGAAATCCAGCCAGTACAAAAGTTCTCCTACCAAGGAGTACATGTTCAATACCAATGGGAGCAGCGGAATTCCAGAGGAGGAGAAAGCAAAAGCACGGAAATTATGGCTTTTCTCCCCATGATTCTTTAGTCTTGCAGTTAATTTAATTTTTTTTTCAATTTTTTTTTCTTCTTCTGCTATTTCTTTTAACTTTTTAATCCTTTTCTTTTTAACATTTCTTAACTAGTATATATTATATATATGTGTTTATATTATTACACACACATATATATATATATTCTTTTTTATATTTTATTCTTTATTTGTTTTCTTTATTTAATTGTTTCTTTTTTTCCTGAACCTTGTTTTATCCCCTTTCTCCCCCCCATGATTTGGGATCTCTTCTGATTTGTTTAAAGAGTATTTTCCTGGGATCTTTGCCACCCTTTTAGTATTTTACTTGCCCATCATATAGTCTTATCTGGACAAAATGACAAGGCAAAGAATTTCACCACAAAAAAAAAAAAAAAAAAAAAAAAGAATACGAGCTAGTTCCAAAGGCTATGGACCTAATCAAAACAGACATTGGCAATATGTCATATCTAGAGTTCAGAATGACGATTCTCAAGGTTCTAGCCAGACTTGAAAAAGGCATGGAAGATATTAGAGAAAACCTCACTGGGGATATAAAAGCCTTTTCTGGAGAAAAAAAGAACAAAAATCTAACCAAGTTGAAATTTAAAAAAGCTATTAAATGAGGTGCAATAAAAAAATGGAGGCTCTCACTGCTAGAAATAAATGAGGCAGAAGAAAGAATTAGTGATATATAAGACAAAATGACAGAGAATAAAGAAGCTGAGCAAAGGAGGGACAAACAACTACTGGACCATGAGGGGAGAATTCGAGAGATAAGTGACACCATAAGATTAAACAACATTAGAATAATTGGAATTCCAGAAGAAAAAGAAAGAGAGAGGGGAGCAGAAGGTATATTGGAGAGAATTATTGGAGACGTAATTTTCCCAATATGGCAAAGGGAACAAGCATCAAAATTCGAAGAGTGCAGAGAACCCCCTCAAAATCTACAAGAATAGGTCCACATCCCCGTCACCTAATAATAAAATTTACAAGTCTCAGTGACAAAGAGAAAATCCTAAAAGCAGCCCGGGAAAAGAAGTCTGTTACATACAATGGTAAAATATTAGATTGGCAGCTGACATTATCCACAGAGACCTGGCAGGCCAGAAAGAGCTGGCATGATATTTTCAGAGCACTAATCGAGAAAAACATGCAGCCAAGAATACTATATCCAGCTAGGCTATCATTGAAAATAGAAGGGGAGATTAAAAGCTTCCAGGACAAACAAAAACTGAAAGAATTTTGCAAATACCAAAACAAGCCTACAGGAAATACTGAAAGGGGTCCTCTAAGCAAAGAGAGAGCCTAAAAGTGGTAGATCAGAAAGGAACACAGAGACAATATACAGCAACAGTCACCTTACAGGCAATACAATGGCACTAAATTCATATCTCTCAATAGTTACCCTGAATGTGAATGGGCTAAATGCCCCAATCAAAAGACACAGGGTATCAGAATGGATAAAAAACAAAAACCCCCATCTATATGTTGCCTCCAAGAAACTTATTTTAAGACCTGAAGACACCTCCAGATTTAAAGTGAGGGGTGGAAAAGAATGTACCATGCTAATGGACATCAGAAGAAAGCAGGAGTGGCATCCTTATATCAGATCAATTAGATTTTAAGCCAAAGATCATAATAAGAGATGAGGAAGGACACTATATCATACTCAAAGGGTCTGTCCAACAAGAAGATCTAAAAATTTTAAATATCTATGTCCCCAACGTGGGAGCAGCCAACTATATAAACCAATTAATAACAAAATCAAAGAAACACATCAACAATA
The DNA here is from genome assembly GCF_011764305.1 of Mustela putorius furo. Taxonomy (NCBI): domain Eukaryota; kingdom Metazoa; phylum Chordata; class Mammalia; order Carnivora; family Mustelidae; genus Mustela; species Mustela putorius. The sequence continues at coordinate 3,557 of NW_025421445.1, read as the reverse complement.
ATACAATAATAGTAGGGGACTTTAACACTTCCCCTCACTGAAATGGACAGATCATCCAAGCAAAAAGATCAGCAAGGAAATAAAGGCCTTAAATGACACACTGGACCAGATGGACATCACAGATATATTCAGAATATTTCATCCCAAAGCAACAGAAATACAATTCTTCTTCTCTAGTGCATATGGAACATTCTCCAGAATAGATCACATCCTCGGTCCTAAATCAGGGGACTCAACAAGTATCAAAAGATTGGGATCATTCCCTGCATATTTTTCAGACCACAATGCTCTAAAGCTAGAACTCAACCACAAAGGAAATTGGAAAGAGCCCAAATACATGGAGACTAACACAGTATCCTTTTAAAGAATGAATGGGTCAACCTGGAAATTAAAGAAGAATTGAAAAAAATCATGGAAACAAATGATAATGAAAACACAACGGTTCAAAATCTGTGGGACACACAAAGGCAGTCCTGAGAGGAAAATATATAGCGGTACAAGCCTTTTTCTCAAGAAACAACGAGAAAGTCTCAGTACCAACCTAACCCTACACCTAAAGGAGCTGGAGAAAGAAAGAAGAAAGAAACCCTAAACCCAGCAGGAGAAGAGAAATGATAACAGATCATCAGAGCAGAAATCAATGAAATAGAAACAAAAAAACAATAGAACAAATCAACGAAACTAGGAGCTGGTTCTTTGAAAGATTTTAATAAAATTGATAAACCCCTGGCCCCGACTTATCAAAAAGAAAAGAGAAAGGACCCAAATAAATAAAATCATGAATGAAAAGGAGGAGAGATCACAAACTACACCAAAAGAAATACAAACTATTATAAGAACATACTATGAGCAACTCTACGGCAACAAAATTGACAATCTGGAAGAAATGGATGCATTCCTAGAAACATATAAACTACCACAACTGAACCAGGAAGAAATAGAAAGCCTGAACAGACCCATAACCAGTAAGGAGATTGAAACAGTCATTAAAATCTCCAAACAAACAAAAGCCCAGGGCCAGACGGCTTCCCGGGGGGAATTCTACCAAACATTTAAAGAAGAAACTAATTCCTATTCTCCTGAAACTGTTCCAAAAAAATAGAAATGGAAGGACAACTTCCAAACTCATTTTATGAGGCCAGCATCACCTTGATCCCAAAACCAGACAAGGATCCCACCAAAAAAGAGAGCTATAGACCAATATCCTTGATGAACACAGATGTGAAAATACTCAACAAAATACTAGCCAATAGGATTCAACAGTACATTAAAAGGATTATTCACCACGACCAAGTGGGATTTATTCCAGGGCTGCAAGGTTGGTTCAACATCCGCAAAATCAGTCAATGTGATACAAACACATCAATAAAAGAAAGAACAAGAACCATATGATACTCTCAATAGATGCTGAAAAAGCATTTGACAAAGTACAGCATCCCTTCCTGATCAAAAACTCTTCAAAGTGTAGGGATAGAGGGCACATACCTCAATATCATCAAAGCCATCTATGAAAAACCCACCGCAAATATCATTCTCAATGGAGAAAAACTGAAAGCTTTTCCTGCTAAGGTCAGGAACACGGCAGGGATGTCCATTATCACCACTGCTATTCAACATCGTACTAGAGGTCCTAGCCTCAGCAATCAGACAACAAAAAAAAATTAAAGGCATCCAAATTGGCAAAGAAGAAGTCAAAATTATCACTCTTCGCAGATGATATGATACTATATGTGGAAAACCCAAAAGACTCCACTCCCAAAAACTGCTAGAAACTTATACAGGAATTCAGTAAAGTGTCAGGGATATAAAATCAATGCACAGAAAATCAGTTGCATTTCTCTACACCAACAGCAAGCAGACAGAAGAAAGAGAAATTAGAGGAGTCAATCCCATTATACAATTGCATTGTCCATAAACCATAAGATACCTAGGAATAAACCTAACCAAAGAGACACAGAATCTATACTCAGAAAACTATAAAGTACTCATGAAAGAAATCTGAGGAAGACACAAAGAAATGGAAAAAATGTTCCATGCTCCTGGATTTGAAGAATAAATATATTGTGAAAATGTCTATGCTACCTAAAGCAATATCAATCTAAGAGATTTAATGCAATACCTATTGAAAATACCATCCATCGTACGCATGATCAAAGAATTGGAGAACAAATGATTTAGAATGGAAAATGATCTATGGAACCAAAAGAGGAAGACCTCGAATAGAACAAAAATGTTCCATGCTCCTGGATTGGAAAATAAACAGATGTGTAACGAAGATTCCGCTAAAGCAATCTCACACTTCAATTCCCATATCTTTTTCAAAGAAATGGAACAAATAATTCTAAAATTTTATATGGAAACCAGAAAGACCTCAATAGCCAAAGGGATATTGAAAAAGAAAGCAACGTTTTGTTGGTGGCATCACAATTCCGGACTTCAAGCTCTATTACAAAGCTGTCATCATCAAGACAGCATTGGTACTGGCACAAAAAACAGACACATAGATCAATGGAACAGAATAGAGAGAGCCCAGAAATAGAGACCCTCAAATCTATGGTCAACTAATCTTCGACAAAGCAGGAAAAGAATGTCCAATGGAAAAAAGACAGCCTTTTTCAATAAATGGTGCTGGGGAAAATTGGAACAGCCACATGCAGAAAAATGAAATTGGACCATTTCCTTACACCCACACACACAAAAAAATAGACTCAAAATGGATGAAAGGACCTCAATGTACGAAAGGAATCCATCAAAATCCTTGAGGAGAAACACGGGCAGCAACCTCTTCGACCTCTGCCGCAGCAAACATCTTCCTAGGAACAACGCCAAAGGCAAGGAAGCAAGGGAAGCAAGGGCAAAAAATGAACTACTGGGATTTCATCAAGATCAAAGCTTTTGCAACAGCAAAGGAAACAGTTAACAAATCAAAAGACAACTGACAGAATGGGAGAAGATATTTGCAAACGACATATCAGATAAAGGACTAGTGTCCAGAATCTATAAAGAAACTTAGCAAACTCAACACCCCAAAGAACAAATAATCCAATCAAGAAAATGGGCAGACGACACATGAAACAGACATTTCTGCAAAGAAAGACATCCAGATGGCCAACAGACACATGAAAAAAGTGCTCCATATCATCGGCATCAGGGAAATACAAATCAAAACCACAATGAGATATCACCTCACACCAGTCAGAATGGCTAAAATCAACAAGTCAGGAAATGACAGATGCTGGCGAGGATGCGGAGAAAAAGGGGAACCCTCCTACACTGTTGGTGGGAATGCAAGCTGGTGCAGCCACTCTGGAAAACAGCATGGAGGTTCCTCAAAATGTTGAAAATAGAACTGCCCTATGACCCAGCAATTGCACTATTGGGTAGTTTACCCTAAAGATACAAATGTAGTGATCCAAAGGGGGACAAATGCACCTCGAATGGTTATAGCAGCAATGTCCACAATAGCCAAAACTATGGAAAGAAACCTAGATGTCCAATCAACAGATGAATGGATCAAGAAGAGTGTGTTTATATACACAATGGAAATACTATGCAGC